>NC_063202.1:8786359-8836359 GCF_017589495.1 Alosa alosa
TAGGAAATCAGTCACACTTTGTAATAACCTGAGAACATCTGTACGTTGTGAACGTCCCTCTCTGCACGCCATAAAGGAAGTGAAAGGGAGAGAGCCAAGGCCATTCTGTACTTTCAGAAATATTCAAAGTGTGAGAATGTCAGGCAGAGCAATTACCTGTTGAAATTACCCACATAATAACAGCAATTGTAAAGGAACAGACACACTCTTCAGAAGCCTGATTGCTATAATATTTTTGTATGACAGAAATAGACTTGAACAAAGGTAGCTGTTTAGCAACGCTGGTGTTTTTATTTTTGTTGTAGGTCTCAACCGAGACTGATGTCGTCTAGTATGGAAGATTTGCAGAGCGGGCTTGGGAAGGTAGTTTGTACCAAGAGCCACAGTCCATTTTCTAGTGTAAACAATTTTGTGGGCTCAAAAGCCTCAAAATATATGTCACCTACAGTACCTCTGAAATATCTGTCTGTCCCCTTTGTCAGTTGCTAAAAAATGCATGTTCATCGGAGTAAATGCTAACATATGTGTGCTTATCCTTCATATCTACACCTTACAATATATTACTTAAACATTCTCAATCCAATATTTTAATGGACTCTTTCCTCTTGTGATCTTTTTCTGTCCTGATTATTTTGATTTTCTATCTTATAGCAAGTAACTGGAGCATCAGTAGAACCTGTAGTGTCAGCTGAGGTATTGAAATTGTCTCCTAATTTTATTTGACCTGAAACAAATAAATACCAACCAATACAAATAATTTGTTTCCCTCTCATTAATATTTCATCGCTGTTGCTTACACCACACACTTCTGACTACTGATCACCTCTCATAAATTAGATACTTCTGGTTTTATGCAAATTGCGCAATAGAGCCTGACCACTTGATATTTTGTAATGGCTCAGGTTCGACCAGCAGACAACAAGAGCCAGACGTTGCCAGGGAAACTGTCTCTGGTGGAGCAGAACAGAGAGAGTGAAGGCAGTGACACTTCAGCTCAGAAGTCACCGGAAGAGAGCGAGGATGGAGACTTCAGCCTAAGTATGCACACACGCAGCCCCACTGATGCTTCCTAATGAGTGTTCTTACTGTAATATGTTATGGTGAATATCATGTATGTTTTTCTCAAACTGCTTTTTAAGACTATAGAAATACATTTTTATCTTCAAAACCTTTAAAAATCTCTGAAGCAGAAGAGCTGTGTGTGAAAATGAGTTATGGGTCACTTTGGTATTATTTTCTTCCCTGTAAAACCTCATCTGCATGTGCTAACACATACTGCCTGTCATTTCTTAATACAATAATTCTCACTTTTCTGCTCTCTTCTTCTTTCTGTGTGTGTGTTTGTGTGTGTGTGTGTGTGTGTGTGTGTGTGTGTGTGTGTGTGTGTGTGTGTGCATAAGGCAGGTAAGGCGTGCGTGGTATGGCGGCGCGTCGGCGGCGCGCAGGCAGGCATGCGCGTGCTTGCGCAATTGTGTATGTGTTCCTTTCGCTTCTCATTTTGCTGCCGACTGAAGACCTTTGCAGGAGTGCAAGTGCTCCTGCTTTAGGTACCTCGCGTTCTCTCTCTCTTTCCTAAAAAAAAAAAAAAAAAAACACACACACACGCGCCCAGTCTATTCCTGGCCTCTCGGTTTCCCGCAGGGTGGAGGACAAAAAAAAAAAAAAAAAAAAAAGAAGTAAAACACCCCGCTGCCCTCTGATCACAACCAACCCCAGCAGCCTTTGATCTGGTCTAATAGGGCCAGGCCAGACCTGACTGCTGCTCCCTCTCTCCCTCTCTCGCTCACTCGCTCACTCGCTCACTCATGTGGCCGGCTCATGTGGCCCTCAGAGTCCGCCCAGCTGCGGGGCTCCGATTTGAAGTGGACCCGCAAGGGAAGCAGCCTTTGAGGCCCTAACCGCTGCCATATGATGCGGACGAGGGCAGCATGAATGACTGCGCTCAGAAGGGCACTTCTGGAGACTTCTAGGATCAAGCACTTCTAAGCCCACTAACAAATCTGCTGTTTGATATGCGCCACTTCCACATGGTTTAGAAGTAATAATTACAATTTCAGTCATGAAAGAGAAAGCAGCACTGCAGTGGGCCTCTGACCAAAGCAAATGCTGTGGTATTTTGGTTTGATTATTGAATTTTTACTATGTAATAGCAAGAAGGGAGCTTGCTTTAACAGGATAATGACTATTTCTTCTCTGATTACTCAATTGCCCACCTTGGAAATCTAGGAAGACAAGACTTCTTTGGTATTGGTGGGTTTGCTTTTGAATGGTGCATGCTCACTTGTTCATAAAGCCTGCTAAAACAGTCAAACTCTAGTAGTTCCCGTTCCAGATGTGATTGATTTGGCGTTGTAACTGGAGCGCTGATGTCGGGGAGCGTGTTCTGTGTGCAGGGAAAGGTGAGAAAATGGAGGAGACGACATCCTCGGACGTCTCGCCCATGTCCTCAGGGGCAGACTCGGGACAGCAGTCCCCTGTGTCCCAGGAAAATGTCAAGAACACCAAAAGTATCCGAAAAATATGGGGGAAGTGAGTAGGCCTTTCTTTTTTTTTTTCCAAGATTCCAACAAACTTGATATGCATGGATATGAAGCATGAAATTACACTGACACTTTTGTCAGTTTGTTAGACAGTGCAAAACCCTGAAAGATATGCAATTCCTGCTCACTTTTCTCTGATCTCGTAGATAAATATTAGCTAAAGAGCACTGCTATGATGAATTATATGGACTATTGGCCTACATGCATAATGTGCACATACAGATGACATGAAACATGCCATTTGTTTTGTCTGGTTCTGGTATTTTTGAAATATCTCTGGTTGAATGTCTCAAATCTGGATGAATGACTCACATCTGGTTGAATCATATCTAGATGAATGTCTCACACATCTGGTTGAATCATATCTAGATGAATATCTCACATCTGGTTGAATCATATCTAGATGAATATCTCACATCTGGTTGAATCATATCTAGATGAATGTCTCACACATCTGGTTGAATCATATCTAGATGAATATCTCACATCTGGTTGAATCATATCTAGATGAATGTCTCACATCTGGTTGAATCATATCTAGATGAATATCTCATATGTGTTGACAGAATTAGGAGGACGCAGTCGGGGGGCCTGAATGGGGTTGACCTGGAGCCGTCGGAGTTCCGCAGGGGAGGACTGCGAGCCACGGCCGGCCCTCGCCTGGCCCGCACTCCTGACTCAGGCAGCTCAGTCCGGTACGAAGACCTGTCACTCAGACACTTCTCACTGTCCTTATCTATAGGAATAGAGTTCAGACTCAGGCAGGGAATATTATCCCCAGTGTGATCCAGGACTCATAACTGATCAATTAAATAATTGACTGGTAGGAATATTAGTTAAACAGTAGGACATTTGAATCCTAGACCTAGATTTGTGTACCTTTGTATGACTTCTTCTGTATAATTTTTCTGTAGACCTAAAAAAAATATATATTTTTTTATCCATCAGGGACAAAAACACACCCTTTGCGAAGTGGACCAAAGAGCAAGTGTGTGGTTGGCTGGAGGAGTATGGTCTGGGCCACTATGTGAACCTCACCAGGCAGTGGGTAGAGAGTGGACAGACCCTCCTCTCCGCCACCCCTCAGGACATGGAGAAGGTGAAGCATCACCATGCATGTTTTTCACTAATTTCATTCAGTTTTGGTAATGTAGGGCAGGCTGTATAGAAACATAACTAAACAGTATCGCTTACAAAGGGATCGCCTTCACCAGTGGCAAGCGGCAGATGTCCTATTTTTCGCTATGGTTCGGCAGCGGAACAGTTGGAGCGGCAGCACTACACTAGTGTCAAACAATTTGAGCGTTGAACTTGGTTCAACTTTCAAAGCGTAAGCAAGGCTCATCAATTGTCAGTTTAGGCAATAGAACACAGAACATTTGTCTAAGTTAGGAACAAAATAGAACTTCCAATGTGATCCCTGCTTTAATGTAAGAGCAGTGTTCACAGATAGACCACATGTTACAATGACGGTTGTCTTTGAAAAGGCTGTGCTCTACAGTCAGTATGGCATTGATGTTGTATCAGTCTGTATTGAAAACTCTAGTACCGTGCCCAAGCAAAACATACCTGCAGGTACACTGCATCTGGCATTAGCCATATCAGAGAAGTCAAGATCTGATGTTTTCATGGCTGCAGTGTGTGTGTCATATTGTCAAGATATAAGGTCAAGATATACTAAATGTTCTGTGAGTGAAAAACATGGAAATCACATTATTGCACTGCAGTAATACAGATGTATTAAGCAGGTGTACAGTATACAGTGGTCTTGTTTTTAGTTGCAGTCTCTTGTCCAAAGATACACTAAATGTAGTCTTTAAATGATACCTTTAGCATTTCACATCCAAACAGCTTTATACAGTACATGGCATTGCACTGGCTCGGGTCATTACTTCCACCAAGTGTGAAGTTGGCTGGATGAACAGTCTGGAGATATGCAAAGACCAGACAGACAGACAGTCAGACAGACATATAGACACTCCTTGATTTATAGTTAGATACAGTTAGACCTTGATGTTACTTTGCCTTTTTTAGCAGTTGTACTGTCGTATGGTGTTTCTTATTAGAGTTCAACCCTTTGCTCCGAGTTCAAGCACACAGCTCAGTGTAGCATAAAACTAATATAACCCTACCAGAAGTGTAAAACTATATCAGGAGCTCGAGGTTACACTATGTTCGTCTACTGATAGAGCCATTTGTATGGGTGATGGGTCTCATAACCGACCTTTTTGAGATACAAGATGAGTGCATCAGACGCGTACCATGTCAAACTCATAACCGTCACACTGTCACATGCTGACAAGTATCACATTTATTTTGTGTTATTTTTTTGATGCACGCAATGCATCCATGCTATGGCCATTTTTAAACGCTGGCAACGGCTCACCATGTATTTCAGTAGTGTCCCCCTTTAAATCAGGATGCTGACCTTGCGGTGATATCATATCCACAGGAGATGGGCATTAAGCACCCACTGCACAGGAAGAAGCTCCAGCTGGCTATAAGGTCCTTCAGCAACAAAACCATGGAGAAGTCCTCCGAACTGGACCATATCTGGGTCACAAGTAGGTTTTATCTCAGTTCAGTAATCACCGCCATCATTGTAAATAGACACATCCACAAGGTTAAGATGAGTTACTACAACACTTCCAACCCTGTTTCTAGAGGGCACTGTGTATATGAATGCCATTGTTCAGATGCTCAGATGACAAGTTTAAGCATGGGGAAAACCCCAGCACATCAGAAGCCCATTAAACACCCATTTGCATTCTAGCACAAGTTGCATAAGCTCAAAACTACAGTTGGTGCCCTGCATGATGTTGACTGTGAGTGTGTCTGTTCCATCTCAGGGTGGCTGGATGACATTGGCTTGCCTCAGTATAAAGACCAGTTCCATGAAGCTCGCGTGGATGGCAGGATGCTTCAGTACCTGACAGTGGTGAGGCCACACAATAGTTTAATCACCCTTGGCTGTTGACACTTATGGAAAGAGAATAAGTCAGTCACCTCACAGTTCACCCCTGTCACAGTGACATTTCCCTTCTCGTCTTGTCCTTGGTTCAGAACGACCTTCTGTTCCTGAAAGTCACTAGTCAGCTCCATCACCTCAGCATCAAGTGTGCCATCCACGTGCTCCATGCCAACAAGTTCAACCCCCACTGCCTGAGGCGCAGACCGGGCGACGAGGTGAGCCTATGGGTAGGTCACAGCGGAAGAATTCACCCAATGGGTGGCTCTAACCTTAAATTCCTATTTCATTGTTTGGTGAAGTCACTTCTATGATATACACTGCCGTTCAAAAGTTTGGGTTCACTTAGAAATTTCACATAATGTAATCTGAAAACTACTGCCCTGATTAAAAAAACAATGCAACTTATCTCAGCTGGTATTCTGTCTATAATGGAGTTGAATGGATTTCTAAGTGACACTAAACACTGGAGGGCATTTACATCCAAATTGTTTTCTGAATCAACTGTATATACTGAAGTTAATTTCACTTGTACGATGCTTTGGAAGTCTTGGATGGGTTTTTGTGCCAAATTAGGGAATGAATGTTCACTGCGGCTTCCTCATATTAACACAGCCAGACGTATACAATAGACTTGTTGTTTGCAAACCGATTATACAGATATTTTCCTCCATCTCCACCTCCTGGTTGAGTTAGCCTGTGTTGAGTTAGCTTGTGTTGAACTGAAATCATAAGGTTTTAATCAGTTGCGGTTGGAAAACATCAGAGTAGCAGGAGTAAACTGAAAGAGAAAGCCTCTAACTAAACATGGCCAGTCTTCCGATATTATGTCATTCCTGCTCTATATGCGTGATGCATGATGCATGTGCTAGTACAATGGAGCCGTACACATTATGCAGGATGTTTTATGCAACAGTGATGTAATCTTTTTGGCTAGCTCTAATGAAAATATTCAAGGCGATTTATCAAAAGATCAAAGAGCAAAAAAAGGAAATGCATATGTAACAGGATTAAAACACCAGCACTGTGAACATTAATTAAAGAAATAGTGTCTAAAATAGGAACTATATGAACGATGGTCTTCTATGCTACTCGCACCTCCCCTTTCTTTCTATTGTTCTATTGTATCTCTTTCAGCAAGACTCGGGAACAACTACCATACCAGTGGACAGGAAATATTGACACAAACTAAAATCTATTGTTAGTTCAACTAAACATTCTTTGGGAAGCTAAGTCTGTTTCAGACACTCTAGAAGCGGTCAGTAAATCACTTGTAGTTTATTGAATATCTACCAGTGTGGTTCTGCTTTCAACTAACCCTGACCTTAAGGTGACCCTGGAAGGACCGGTGATTTTGAGAATCGTTTTTTTTATATTATTCTCTGTTCTCTCAGAACAAGGCCTCTCCCTCGGAGGTGGTGCAGTGGTCCAACCACCGTGTGATGGAGTGGCTGCGCTCAGTGGACCTGGCTGAATATGCGCCCAATCTGAGGGGCAGTGGTGTCCATGGAGGCCTCATTGTGAGTTTGCTGTAGTTTACCCATCGCAACTAACCCAGATGAAAGCAATTAAAATTCTCTATCCTATCACAGACACAGAAACTAGCATTAATGATGTGCATTATAGCATTAGCATTAATAATTGTGTGTTCTTCAAAGAAACTCTTGAACACCGCAGTGGTCTTACTCCGCCCTGATGACCACTTGATAAGGCGAATGAAAACCGTTTGATGTTTGTCTTAACGAGCCTGTGCTGAATTGGGCCTTCCTCAGATCCTGGAGCCGCGCTTCAGCTCGGACACCTTGGCCATGCTGCTCAACATCCCCCCGCAGAAGACGCTGCTGCGGCGCCACCTGACCACCAACTTCTCCGCTCTGGTGGGGGCGCAGGCCCAGCAGGAGAAGAGGGAATACGCCAACGCCACGGGGCATACGCCTCTCACCACCACAGCCAAAGTCAGGGTAAGGATGAAGATGATTCTATGTGTGTTAGGGGCTGAGGGAAAAGGAAAATATGGCTGCTTTAGTAGGCTTAGTTTCATAATTTTATTTTGGTCATGATTTGAATTTGAAATAACTTTAACCGACAAAATATCATCATCCATAAATCGGCGTCGTCTGTGTTTCTGTCCGTCCACGCCAGCCAAAGAAGCTGGGTTTTACGCACTTCAGTCACCTGCGTAAGAGGCGACCGGACGACTCGGCGGACTACATCTGCCCCATAGACACCAGCTCCCCCTCCTCTCTCAACGGCTCCCCACTCAGGCCCTACGCCGGCCTCAGGGGACTCAGCCCTGTGCTGGACAGAGACTCGGACCGGATGGAGCAGGTTGGATCTCGCTGCTGATCTGTCTCCCACTCTCGGCCCATAACGCTGTGCTTACATATGGCCATTAACCCCGCCTACCCCCTTCACCTTTTGGGACGCACTGTGGTTGCAATCAGGGTGCTAATCGGGTCAGTTGATTGACTTGGACTTAGGTAATGGTGATTCCGGAGGGGGTTAAATGGACGGAGGAAAGATACAAATCAAAATGGACTTTTAACAATGTTGTGATTTTTCTTTTTTAAAAATGCGTGGTGTGCACAAAAATCACTCAAGTTGTAAATGGTGTCTCTGTTTGAATATTAACGTTCATGTCATTCATGTGTGATTGATTGGGATGTTACAGAGCCTAAAGCGGATGTGTTAAAAATGTGATTTTCCTGGGCATGCTGAAGAAATGACTCTAGAAATCGTTGTTGCATTCCTCCTGCTTATGGTACTCCCTTTGACCTGCTAATATCTGTGTGTCATTATTATGCTGTCCAGCTCACCTCTTTAGCCTAATTAAAGTATGCTACCTGTAACAAACCTGTTTCACAAAACATCTGCTGCTTTGCTTTGAACTGCATTATTATTTAAATGACAAAGAAACAAGGAAGCTGTTTTGTTAGCTCATATCACAAATGCAAAACAAGTTTCAGAGGAGATCAGTGTTGGCAATTGATTGTTTAACTAATTAATTAAAGGTTATGCAATTTATATTCTATATTGTCAGTCAGGAATGGTGTTTTTTTATTTTGAAATATGCATCAATCAACATTTTTTTTGTTATGCTTACAAAATAGCAAACTACTCTGCTATTTTGAATATCCAAGGTAATGCAAATTTACCTCATTTAATTTTCGTATTTTTGCCGAGCTGCCTTAGCTTATTAGCTGCCATTACTCCATAGGGTTGACACTAGAAAATAGTATATGAACATTCCATGCCAGTGCTAATGTCTTTTTGAAAGACCAGAGGCAAACATAGTCTCCACCGGAAAAAACAATGTTACAGTCCCTATATTCTCCCAATACTACTCTTTCAACAGGAGTGCACTGAAGAAATCAGTTGTATCAGTTCAGCGGGTGAGGAGGCCAAGGTGAGTTGCAGTGTATCACTACATGATGCCACCTTTTAGCTTACTTTGTGTGATAAGCGTATTAAATATTAATGCAGGAGAGTGGCTGTGAAGACCTACAGTATTTTGACTTTTGGTTTTTCAGTGTAGAGAAACACGACTGTGATCCATATGGGACCCTGGAGCAGACAAAGGTTGAATCAGAAGCAGAAGGTATATTCAGTATGACTGTAACACCAAATAAGCAAGAGATCAATAGAAAAACTGATCAGCAATTTCAGACCTCCTCTGATACAGTGATGAGGACTAAATCACTCTGTGTATTCGGCATTTGTACCACTCTTCATTGCTGCCCTCTGCTGTCCAATAGAAGAATAACATTAAAGTGTTCACACAGAATGAACCCATGCATGTGAGAGATACTAAAATAATAATGATTATACATGTCGGAAAATGATCATAGTCCTAGTCAAAAAGCCATACATGGGACATAAACCCATCACTTCATTACAATTTACTTTTTTGTCCATTCAACTATCCAGCTGTCAGTGCCAAGGACTCAATGTTTCCAGTGGAGACTATTCATTTGTTTTGACATGGCCATAAATTTGTGTTATGTGTATAGAAAAAAATGATTTGTCAGTTTAAGCCACTGAGAACAAGAGCAGTGTCCTGCTCATCTGTAGGCTGACTGCATATAAGAACTCTGGTGTTAGCCTTGAGGGTTGGTGTAAGTGTTCGCTCTTGAATTTCCCACCTAATTTCCATGAAATTTGATAAGGTTGGTCCTACAGTTTATGTTAAGCCAACCCGCTTCATGTAAATTACTGTTAAAGTGAGGACTGAATAAATATCCTCTTAAAAGAGCTATGCATGTTTGAGCAATTTAAAAAATGTCTTTGTTCTCTCTTCTCTTTCTCTCTGTCTCTCTTTCTCTCAATCCCTGTCTTTATTTCACTCTATTTGTATGTGTCTCTCTCTCTCTCTCTCTCTCTATCCCTCTCTTCCTCTCTCTGTCTCCCTCTCTCTGTCTCTCTCTCTCTCTCCCTCTCTGGGGCAGTACTGCTCTCACACAGTGTCTCTCTCTCTCTCTCTCTCGCGCTCTCTCTCTCTCTGTCTCTCTGTCTGTGTCTCTCTCTTCCTCTCTGTCTCTTTGGGGCAGCACTGCTCTCACACAGTGTCTCTCTCTGTCTCTCCCTCTCTCTCTGTCTCTCTCCCTCTCTCTCTCTCTCTCTCTCTGGGGCAGTACTGCTCTCACACAGTGCATGTGGGCAGGTCAGAGCAGAGCTGATCAGAGCTGTGTCGGGTCCAGAGCTGGAGAGGAAAGCCCGTTCGTTTCCACATTACGGGAATATCCCAGTCAAATGTATCGCTGGCGCTCGGCGGGCCCTCACTGCCCTGAAATCCCCCGTGTCAGCTGCCGCTGAGCGTCTGGCGCCTGCGGCGCTCTGTCGCCATTAGTGGAGGGTACACTCAGCTCCTTTTAATGCTAACAATCACTTCCCATGTCCGCCCGCTCGTCGCCATTAACTCTGGGTCATTGACCACCGGCCTGTATTTATGACTTCTCTCTCCCCCCATGTCAAGCTTTAGGGCTTTTGCGTTTTGGAAAAAAGAATAGGATGTAGTACAATTTTACTCCTCCTGCATCTTAATTCAGCTATCTGAGCTGTCGTCGTATGGTCATCTGCACATTATACAAAATGAAATTCCCTGGCAGGGCTCTATAAACTTATTGCAATTATAAGCTTCTGTACCCTAATGTCTTGTTTAAAACATCTGTCATTATACTGAAACATTTGGTAAGGCTTTGGTCAGTACAGGCTTGGCTTTAACTGCTTGTAATTCTAACTGCATGAGGAACAGTTAATATCCTATACAATAGTTTGTTTCAATTTATTTTACAAATAGTTAGATCCCTGTTGTTGGTTCATACAGTGATCAAATCAGTGCAGTATGAAATCAAAGTAGTTATGAAGAGAGCTCTTTTAGATCTCATTGTTCCAAAAAAATCTTATACAGTAAATGTATCATTACAGTATAACAAGACAAGTGGATACTATTTGAATGTCAGAGAGATACACTGTTCAGGACTTCTTACCTTGACCAAAGGTATATTTATGACCGCCGCTAACGAAGCTAGCGAAGCTAGTCATCTACTTCCTGAATTTTTGGTCAACGATACCCGGGACACCGAACCACCGGGACACATGCAATTTGGTGGGTATGTAGCCCCACTAGACTTTTACGGAAAAATTCATTTAGCCCCCGGGGTCCCTCCCCGTGCTGGGCCCCGAACCGCAAAAAAAGCAGTTTTTCCTAAATAACTACCTGAACCGTGGGCACCGAGGATGAAGAATCGTTTATGGTATGTTGGTCTCAAGGGCCCACATCAATCTGGGCCCATAATCACTCATTTGTGATTTGCACCCCGGTAAAAATGAAAATGCAATATTATTCTGCTTTAATCGCCCTATCTTCAGTTAAGATGTTCAGAACTGCACCAAATTTTATTTGTATGATTGACCTGGCATTCTCTGGGGGGGGGCCAAGTTTCATACAATTTCATCCATGGGGGGTCTTAAAAAAATAGATTATGTGTACATTTAGTGACTATACACTCATTGGCCTGTAGATGGCGGTGCACACATATACACATGCACACACACACAGGCACCCACATACTATCGGTATTAGAGCGGCCCGATACATATTACAAATTCAGTAGGATTAAAAGAAAGCCAAAATATATATCATCATCATCATCATCATCATGGCTGCATTTCCAGTATTGGCGATAAGTAGTCGTTTGTCCACTAGATGGCGATCGTTGCAGTGAGGACGTAATTTTGTTGGAAGTTAAACGTGGGTTGGAAAAACAATGGACGCTTCCTACAAGGACTATAGTTTACGCAGAGAACGTCTAATAAGGATAGGATGATGTTCACATGAAATGTAATTCCCATTTCTTCTTGAAGCCGAAATAAATCTGAGGATGTTTATCGGACATGGTTGGTTTTTACTGCAGGTACCTTGATCTTATAATATCAATAAGGACCTAGGTAATGTTACCGTTAGCGTTGGTTGAGTGGAGGCCAATTTGATTGATTGCATTTGTAGAAAACTATAAATGCGGTTATACCAAGCAAATTGATAGCAGCACTGTAATTGTATCTTTAGACATTTGTTGCATGTGCTACAAAAATCATTCTGTGCAATGGAAGATTTACCAACGTTACACCGGTCTGATGGGCTACAGTTTTGCCTATACATGCGTGAGACTGAGACGCCTGTTTATTTTGTTTTAAGTGCGTGCAGGGTGTGAGAGGGGAATCGATGTGCTTTGATTCCAGCTTGGTAGTTGTAGTCTGTGAAATTAAAAAGCACGTGTGTGTGAAGTATCCAAACAATGACACCTTCATTTCATTATGGCTGCTTTAGCAACACACCTTAAACTACTGTGTAGTGGGTCCCATTTAGAAGTGGCTACTTCATTCGCACTTTCCTTGACTCATGGAGCTGGGCGTGAATTTTTATTTTTTTTTGCCGATGATATGGCAGTTTAAGTCCGCTTGATACTGTAAAGGCGTCGCCATTGGTTTCCAAAGGAGATTTTATTTGTGTCAGCCCAGCATAGCCTATTGACAATTTATGTTGTAAATAGGGCCTACCTTATAAGCCTACCTGTAGCTTAGGGAAGCTAACAGCTTTCTATTAGGATCTAGTGTGTTAGTTACAGTTTTGTCATAACTCCCTGATGCATTTTTGCATTTAGAATAGCCAGAGCTGTGAACAATATCGGTGCCTATGGACTAGGCTTGGTGAACCCAGCCTGATCTGCCCGCTATTTATTTTTTTGATTTCTTAAAAGATTGAGGTTGGTCTGGTGAAAGCCAGACTAGCCATGGACCTCAGTTACACAATGCAAGGGAACATGAATCAGCCTATATTTTGCACGAACAATAACGGACAACAGCTCTTCAACTTTGGCCCGTTAAAATGTGTATGAACAGTCTAGCAACGCATTTCATCAAGGCCCATTTGGACATGTCAGTTATTTGCATCACTAGATGTAAAACAGCATTTCGTTTCAGACTACTGTTATTTAATTTGTGCATTAACAATAACGTTTCAGACTACTGTTACTTAATTTGTGCATTGACAATAAAGTATTACATGAACTAAAGATGACTAAAATCTTATGTAGAAGAAGAAACATTCACAAAAAATCCATCCATCCAAAAATGACCTTTGTTTTTGATAGCTGTTGAAAACGGCACGGAACTGACAGAGATGTTTTTATTTATAAATAATTAAATAAATAACATTATGCTGATACCTTTTGCTTTTCCCAAATGCAATGTAGCCTACAGGTGTAAGTGACCTTTCATCAATCCAGTTGCAATGGATGAACTGTGATGAACTGCCCTACTTGTGATTGTTTAGAGATGTTAAAGGTTTTATAACAATGCTACATCTTCTTTGGCTATTCTACAATCTATTCACCTTTTCAGCACCAGTAGGCTACTCTCTGTGCAGCCGCACACACACACACTCAGGCATGCAAACAAGCATACACAAAAGTTTCAAGAGTGGGGGATGGAGTAAAATATGGAGACAAATTGAAGTGTGATTTTTTTTCGCGGAACGGATGTACAGGACTGAGCGGCGGTCATATTTTGTACCGCTATGCGGTACATCTAGTTTACACAGAGATAATCATAAGTTTACAGTTACAGTATCAGTGAGGATCAAGGCCTAAACTAATAGAACCTTTTTCAGAAAGATGAAAATTGCGGTTTTATGCACATACATTTTGGCACATTGGCAGTTTCACATATTTATATCATCGTTTTTAATTGTTATATTTCTAAGCACATATAAGAAACTACTGCACATCCTACAGGAACTACAAAAACACATACTACAACATATACATAATCACATCCTACAGGAACTACAGAAGCACATCCTACAGGAACTACACGATCACATACTACAGGAACTACACGATCACATACTACAGGAACTACATGATCACATCCTACAGGAACTACACGATCACATCCTACAGGAACTACAAAAGCACATACTACAACATATACATAATCACATACTACAGGAACTACAGAAGCACATCCTACAGGAACTACACAATGATATACTACAGGAACTACACGATCACATCCTACAGGAACTAGAAAAGCACATACTACAACATATACATAATCACATACTACAGGAACTACACTGCCCCCTCTCAGACAGAGCTTGTCAATGTGTATATACTTATATTTACCCTTTCTGCTGTAAGTGCATGTTGTGGGTGATGTCTGTATGCTACTGAGACCTTGAATTTCCCCTTGGGGATCAATAAAGTATCTATCTATCTATCTATCAATGCACATTACTCTTGCAGTAGACAGCATTTGCCAGGGGCTCGAAGTCAAGCTGCATCATCCATCGTCTGTGTCTACTCCAAGCCCACCATGGGTGGCAGTCAAACTATGTGGTTTAGTGACTGGGGTTAGTTATTCTGTTAACCCAGAGTAAGTGGTAGACCTATAGAACAGCAGCAGCAAATCCGTGCAGTATGAAATCAAAGTAGTTATGAAGAGAGCTCTTTTAGATCTCATTGTTCCAAAAAAATCTTATACAGTAAATGTATCATTACAGTATAACAAAACAAGTAGATACAATTTGAATGTCAGAGAGATACACTGTTCAGGACTTCTTACCTTGACCAAAGGTATATTTTACACAGGGATAATCATCAGGGAAAACAGATTACAGTTACAGTATCAGTGAGGATCAAGCCCTAAACTAATAGAACCTTTTTCAGAAAGATGAAAATTGTGGTTTTATGCACATACATTTTGGCACATTGGCAGTTTCACATATTCATATCATTGTTTGAATTGTTATATTTCTAAGCACATATAAGAAACTACTGCACATCCTACAGGAACTACAAAAATACATACTACAACATATACATAAGCACATACTACAGGAACTACACTATCACATACTACAGGAACTACACAATCACATACTACATAAGCACATACTACAGGAACTACACAATCACATACTACAGGAACTACACAATCACATACTACAGGAACTACATAAGCACATACTACAGAAACTACACAATCACATACTACAGGAACTACATAAGCATACTACAGGAACTACACAATCACATACTACAGGAACTACAGTACATAAGCACATACTACAGAAACTACACAATCACATACTACAGGAACTACATAAGCACATACTACAGGAACTACATAAGCATACTACAGTATACGACAGGAACTACTGCACAAGATGCAACTCCAGTCATTTCCACTGCCCCCTCTCAGACAGAGCTTGTCAATGTGTATATACTTATATTTACCCTTTCTGCTTAGATAGTTTAGATACTCTCTTCCCGTAATTTAGATACTCTCTTCCTCTCTTCTATTTTATCCCAATCTGTGTATTAGTGAAACACACACAGCACACAGTGAGGTGAAGCGCACATTAACCCGGAGCAGTGAGCTGCCTGCTACAGCGGCGCACAGGGAGCAGTGCGGGTGCAGTTAGGGTGCCTTGCTCAAGGCCACTTCAGTCGATAGGAGAGCAGTGATCAACCACTTTCCCCGCCCACATGTTTCCTACTGGTCGGGGATCGAACCGGCAACCCTTTGGTTACAAGCCCGAAGGCCTAACCAGTAGGCCACTGCTGCCCCTGCAACTAGAATACCGCTGGTGAGGTCCATTATGAGAGCGAGATGGCAAATATGCATCTAAGATCCTAGGAGCAGGATCAAGAACCTGTCAGGGTTGTTCTTGTTATATGAACAGAGCAGTTAGTAAACATGTCTAAATTTGGCACACATAAAAGCGCATGTAAATACAGTATGGATCTGACCTTCAGTGACGTGTTGGTGTGGCAGTTTATGAATACAGAACAATCGGCGATAGACTTAAAAGTAAAATGAGAAAACTAGACAATAATAATATTGTGATTACGGTACGTGTTCACATAATTGGTTTCAAGTTGAAAAACTACAAGAAACTGTCTGTAGAGGGAGCTGCATCACTGGGAAACAACAAGTGTTGTGCCGCTATGGTGTATTTGTGGCCAAACCAACAGGAGTCCAAAGAGTATACACATTAATAATAATGTTTTTTTTGTCTGGCTGACCCAACCAACTTTTCTTAAGATCTTGAAATAACAGAACTTCATTTTCTCTCTCCCATGATAAAATAGATTTTTTGAAAACAATTTTTACAACATTGAGGTCAAGGAAAACTTGAATTTGGCTCTGATGATAATATGAGGAAAATACCTTAAAGCCCTTTTTATTGCCATTGTGACGTTAAGACACATAGAAACAAAATATTTATCTTGAGAAAAACAACTTTTATTATTTTGAGTTTTCACTACATTTACTAAAGCATTGCAACTGGGTTTATGCCATATAAACAGATCCCACTGGAAGGCATTTTTACTTTGTAGACATTTTCCTAGGTAGGAGAGTAAATTGGCGTATATAATTAGTTATGTTTATGCAGATTGTGAAATTGCATTGCATATAATGGTTTGCCAATCCAATCACCACTTGTATAATTGCCAAATAATGAAGAACCACTCTGAATACAAATTACCTGTGACCCCTAAATCAACAAACACTTGATATGACTTGATACAACTTTGTCATCAAATTAGATTTTAGCTTTAAGGCGGCCTTTTTTCAAATTAGCTCACCCCATATTTGTTCATTAATGCCCAGTCATGTAAAATATCAAAATTATGACCTTTTTCTTGCTCAACACCTTTTTCATGTTCAACATCAGCTCTGTGTTTAACATCACACCTCAGCAGCAGCAGAGTCTGTCATCTGTATTAAATATTCTAATTGGATGCTGATTCTATCTTTAAACTGTCCTGGGGGGCAGTAGTCAGAACCTGTGATCTCTCATTCCAGACCACTAGGCCTCTGTTAGATTAAACACAATAATTAGCAAATCTTTTTACCTTTGCATATCATTACAACTCCAGCAGAGGACATAGCAATCAATGATTGGGAATGACAAGTTCATAAATAAATTAGTTGCGCCGATAAGCATGCACCACTGATCAATAGTGTCTGTTCAATAGGGTTTGGTGGAATCAGGGAGTCGTAGCGCAAGATGTTGGGAAGAGGGGGAGAGTTCAGGCTTTTGTAAGTGAGGGGTCAGTGCTAACATGCTACGGGAAAAAAGGGAATATTGGCTGTATGCATGTTAACGTATATTTGTGGCGTTATTAGCCATATATACAGCTCTGAAAAAATGAAGAGACCACTGCCCATTTTTTAGATGTCAACATACGGTTGCTCAGTGGCATTCAAATGAGTAATTTTGACAGTCAAATTTGCAGAATTTTGAAAATGACCGTCAACTCATTTTAATGTCACTCAGCAATCATAGGATGACATTAGAACAATGTGCAGTGGTCTCTTCATTTTTTTCAGAGCTGTATGTGAATCCATGTTTCATTTCATGATCACCAGCTGTTGGGTTGTATGAATGTACTGTACATTGGTGGACCAGCAAGTGGCAGTATTACCTAATAAAAGAAGCTAAAATTCATCCTTAATAATTCTCCTTGTTTGAAAACCATTTCGTTGCATAGTGATTTGTGGTATTCATTTCTTGAAATTTGAAAGTTATCAAACAAGAACAAAAAAAATATTTGTATGGACACAGAATTTAATGAGGATTCATTTATTGTATATGGTGTTTTAACTTAACAAGTATTACAAATTCTCATATTTTATTTAATATAATGTAACATGTAATTACTACTTTATGAATTGGTTATATTTTATATGAATTGGGTAAAGTGGAAGACTGACTGGACTCTTTCTTCATGTAGGCCAATGAGGGACATGGCTGACTTCTGATATTCTCTATGTTACTGTGTCTGTCAAGACTCGTTAAAGTCAATAGCGCAAGGTCATCTGCCTCCATGGAAATCTCAATCAGAGCGTGACTATGGTGATCATGACATCTCCTTTATTTAACCTTTGCCACCATGGTGACCAAACAAGTGACACTCGTTTTGACACACGTCATGACGTGTGCAACTATGACAACTTCTCTAAACATGCTGCCAGAGCCCTGAAGAGGATGGTCCCACATAAAAACGAAAAGAGCAGTTGGTGGCCTGGCATCATGTCAATCTCATGAACATTGGCGTTTGAGACGGCCGCTCAGGAAGCAGGACTTTACTGGCCCCCGCCTCCCCTTCCCCCGTTAGGCCCAGGATCAGACGGAGACAGGGTGCTAATGGGAATGGACGGACGGCTACTCCGGCGTCTCATCACCACTGCCATCTGTGTGACCTGTGCCGCAGCCTATTTACAAAGCCGGCCCCTTCCATTTTCAACTCGTATACTTCTTAGCCCTGTCACGCATGTGTGTGTGTGTGTGTGTGTGTGTGTGTGTGTGTGTGTGTGTGCGCGTGCGCATGTGTGTGTGTGCGCATCCTGGCCGGCGTGCCGTGGGTGGGCACCAGTTTTATAACTGTGCATCTTAGCTAATTTCAGTAATGTGGTGTGGTGCCCATTGCCTGACAGTTTAATGGGTCTTATTTATGCCACCCTTCCTCATAAAAAGGCAGCGGAAGTTGCAGTGCACAGAAAAACAGGAACATGAATGAGACCACACTTTGCTGTATGATATCTATTGTTTTAATTAAGTGAAAGCAGTTTTGACGTTTATTGGATTCCAAGTTACTTGTTAATGGCACTAGGAAGCATAAAGGGAAGTGTTAAATTATAGTTGCTTATGTTACATAAATAATTGAATGTTGACCCCCTTGGTAATGATTACACATTATTCTCCCACTGTAGCTGTCGAGGGCCTCAACATATATTACAGGAAGGAGCATTTTAGTCCTATCTCAGTGCCAAAATGGTACTCTCCTATGTGATTCTAAGAAGCAGCGGATTTTCCTCTTTTGCGGTGAAAATAGTTTTTTTTTCAACGTGGTAAAAAAGTCCACAGGGCAACGACAAAAGAACTGCCGTCATGTTTTTCTATGATGTCACATGCTGTTCTCATCATGTCATTGCCACCAGCTTGCTGGTTGGGAGAACATATTCGCTGGTGGGATGGTCAAGTGCGTCAAGTGCCGCCGCCATGCCCCGGTCAGTGCCCGCAGTGCCAGCGTGATCTGACAGCCATGCCACCCCGATGACACGTCGACACAGACACAACCCGCCGTTCTGAAAGGTGACTCTGACGACCACATCAAAAAGAGCAGTCGCATGTCTCCCCGCGCGCTCTTGCACCTCGTCAAACTCCCCCTTCCCTGTCTCTCCCTGGGAAGAGTGGGAAGACAAAGCCAGTCCAGCGCTCATAACAGCCCTGATCAGAAGTGACCTGCAGGGCCACGGAAGCCTCTGTGCGATGAGACCCCTGCCTCTCCGCTGCCTCAGGGCCTCCTCACGGATGTCAGAGACAACTGCCCGTCATCTCCAGTCAGGAGCTGGAAACCGACTGTCCTTTTCCCTGCCTGGAAAAATACATTGTTCTGAGAAAGACATGGCACACAAGAGGGATTAGAAAAAGAGAAAGAAAAAAATCATGAATTATTAAACTAACTCTATTTAATTTGAATATTTCACTGCTTGCCAGTTCCCAGTTATTTTGGAATTCAATTAAATAGGTACACATTGTAATTTTTTTTTCTGTTTTCTCGTTCAAAAAGTGATGGTACACATCTTTGTAAAAATATTTCTTTAATACAGTTAAATAAGCTGTTTTCCTCATCATAGCTTGTGGTTGCGTACACTTGACATATTGAGGATGATTGAGTCTCTGAACCGAGTTCGATGCCAGTACTTTCCCCCCACCAACCCAGCACACCAGCACCATCACTCATTAGAGACTCGCCGGCCCAGGGTAAATAACCTGGAGGAAACAGCAGGGGCCTTGACCTCGGCTGTTAGGGCCCGCACTTCAGGACTTCAAACTTTTCAGCGGCTCGCTTCCCCACCACCCACCTAATAAAGTTCCTTCAGAGAGAGAGAGGGGACCTCCAGCTGGAGCGACAGGCTCTATAAAAGAGGGCTTTGTGCTCAGGGCCAAGGCTGGGTGCTCTGACAGGTTGTGGGTCGGGGGGGGGGGGTGGCTGGGGGTGGAATGACGTCGGAGGTGGGCCCTCAGCTCCAGCACCAGGTGTCGCCAGGAGCGTGCCTGGGAGTGGGGCGATAAGTTCGACGCGCTCTGTTATTTTATACCCTTTTGCATGTGTGTGTTTTCTCAGCTGGCTCCCTCCGAGTCATGCCTGGTGAACTGCCCTTAGTTTCTCTCTTTCTCTCTCTCTTGGGCTCTAGTGCCTCTTATGGCTAAAAATGTTTTTTAAGGAAAAATGATAAAAACAGGGTATGATAAATATTTGGGTCCTCGGTCCTGATATGTCCTGTATCGTTTGGCTATGGAAACGATGACATATTCATGTAGAAAATACAGTTATAATAGACTGTCCTTTTTGTTTAATTTTGTGTTGTTGCAAAATTACAGTGAGTACCTAAAAGTGAGACAGACAGAGAAGTGCCATTTGAAATCTTCTCTGTGGAGGTTATTCATAGGTCTGACTGAACATAGACATGCAGTACTTTTAGACTATGTAAAGAGCTGTCTGGGGCAATGGGAGGCTTGTAGCAATGTTTGTGTGCCTGTCTCCAAACTAGATTGAAAAAAACAATAGTTGAAAATGTGTATGCGGGCAGAAAGGAGCATTTTTTGTGACCTGGAGCCATATGCACGGTTGATCCAGGCTGACACACATCATTTAGTGAGACTGTGCTTTCATGGCCAATAAGAACACCTGTCCTTTCCCCCGGCTAAACGGGAAGAGAAGACTGCCGCTGTAGATTACAGCTCACATGGGGGAGCTCTCAAGGCCACTCAATTATTAGACCTTCCCAGAAAAAGAAGCATGTTTAGTTCTGATACTGAGTAGATTTTAGAGTGGCCTGCAACTTCTCCTCAGCAAATGCCTCCAAGTGGCAAGGCTGATTCAGTTGCGGTGGGGCTTGATCAACTGCCTGTTTATAATACTGTGGGGTTTGCATACTAATGGATTCGCCATATGTAAAATCCATACTATCAGTGCGATATACAGTGAATGCCGAGCAGGGACTGGGATTCTATGCAGCTCAAAGGGAAACTCAAATAGATACAGCACATGATGATTTTTTGCTCTGTCTGAAATGGGACGTGATGCTTGGGGTGACTGAGATTTGATGGTGCTGTATTTTCAAGGACTGGACAGTGTTCAAAGAGTCGGTTCACCCCATGTGATCTAGTGAATGATGGATTGGGCTTTTAAATTGGGACCATTCGTGCAATATCTTCAGTTCTCAGCAAGCCTGATCTGAGTCAAAGGCAGTGATCTGAGACAGTAGCCCTTTCAGCCATAAGTGGGTTTTCTTTGGAGGATAAACAATATCAAAGACACAAGGGGGGCCTTGATTCACATTCAAAAATGCAACATTTTTGTGAATTAAAAAAAAGCTGTTTTGTGTTAAATGTGCCTTTTAAGTGTAGCATGTTAAGATTATTCAACAATTGTAAACTATATTAAGGCTCGGGAAGTTCTTGAGTATTCTGCCATGTTAAGTTTTTCTGCATAATTATATATTTATGTGCATAATTTTATTTGCATTGTTTGGTATGTTACTGGTATGTTTGTCTACACAACAAATATATTAAAAATAATTACTTTCAAATGCAATTTCAACATTTAGCAAAACATCTGGGCAATATTTTGAGATGGGGGGGAAGAAATCAGTGCAAAATAAAAACATTACTAATAGCCGTGTTCCACAAAATTAAAGGCAAGAATGAGCCTCTGAAGAATTGGCACTTAATTACTACTTAATTAGCATAATTATGCATGCTAATAGCATCTCAAATGAATTGTGCTTGTCATGAGGGGATGAAGCATCTGTAACAGTGGCAGCTTAATACACGTTTTGCAATATCCAACAACGTTGTACTCTCTCTCCTCCAAAGTGCTTCCCATTCATCATTTGTTCCTTACATGCTATGATTTTTTGGGGGATGTAGGGGGCAAATGGGGGTCCTATCCTGAGTCGCTGGCACATCTGTGATGCCGTGCTAACGAGACCTCAAGTGGCCATGACTTTTGCCATGGTACAATGTCAGTCCAGATGTCACATAAATGTGGAACCTCCTAATCTTCCTTTCATTCAGATTTATTGCCTCATATGATGTCATATCCAATGCATTGCCTTTCTGAAGCATGACTGTTAAAGAAAATGCATCTTTGCTGAAAATCTCTGTAAATGGTGTATCTGTGACTTCTGGCCAGATGCTCTCTTACATTTAAGTGTGGAGCCAACAGAAGAATAGCTCTGTCTTGAGACTTGCAGCGTGAATAAGGCGTGACTGTGTGTGCTACATTTTGCCTGTGAATTAATACCCTGATCAATAGCTGTTTTTGGGGTTGTTGATTGGCTGCAGTCAGGGCCCACAACAGGGGGTGATGTGCGAGGTCTCAGGCCTGATCAATGACGATCGCTGGACTCTCAAAACCCTCCTCATGTTAGGTAATGAGCCATGTGCAATAAGGGCCAGGGCAGCTCTACCTGCAAGAGAGAGAGAGAGAGAGAGAGAGAGAGAGAGATAGAGAGAAAGAGAGAGAGAGAGAGAGAGAGAGAGAGGGAGAGAGAGAGAAAGAGAGAGAGAGAGAGAGAGAGAGAGACAGAGAGAGAGAGAGATAGAGAAAAAGAGAGAGAGAGAGAGAGAGGGAGGCAGAAGGAATGAAAGTGCATGAGTGCAATACTGCTGTTCATCCAGTAAGAGGCTCCTCTTTCCTATGGGACTTATCCTTTGGCTTCTCCTCAGTGCCTGCCAATGCTGTCTTTTCATACAGAAGATATCCCAAACTTAAACACAAACACAAAGCACAAAACTAAACAGGCTGTCTGACAATTACCTCACTGCTTCAGTACAAAATAAATGTCCCGAAACAAATAGACATCCTCTGGTAACAGCTGTGTTTCGCATGATCTCAGTATCGGAGAGAATAAAAAGGAAATGTAGTTACACATTTTTTATTAGTTAAAATTATTTTACAAACAAATCATTTCTAAATCAGCAAATGGTTCAAGTTTTACATACATAAAAGGTTAGCCCAACTGACAGTGTTTCAGTTTATAGACTGTTGGACTGTTTTAATCGTAATGGTGGTGAATGAGAGATTTGAGGCCCTTGTCTTTCTTCCAGTTTCTTCTGTGGAAAACCATGCAAAATTAGATTGATGTACCATACTTACCACAGACATCCCAGTATGGTTTGAAGAGAGGATGGGTAGACAGCCATTTGTTATGACAGAAGGAAAATAGAGCAGGGTGACAGAGAATAGTAATAACATTGAAATAATACAGACCTTCTTCTATGGACACACACACACACACACATGTGCACGTGCGCGCACACACACACACATGTACGCGTGCGCGTGCACACAAACATACACACAAACACACAAACACACACACACTATGAGAGAGAGAGACAGAGAGACAGAGAGACACATCTGTTCACAATATAGTGTATTCAGATCAGCGATCTGTATTTTTGTCATCCTAACCAAAAAGCCTTTTAAAGTTGCTGGTCAAATTCTGTAATCCTGGAGGGTGGGGACAGTATGTCATGATGGTTCACAAACTTGTTGACAGGTTCCTTTAAATCTCATGGCACAGTATGTATAGTTTCCCAGATCATCATTTGCATTAAATATGGAGGAAAATAAATATGCTTTCTTCTGTGTATGGAAAAGTAAAGGCTTCCATTTTTCCCCCAAAAAAAAATCTGTCTGGTGGTGTAGTCGGTGACACTACATTGCATACCTTTTCCATGGCCTGTAAAAGTTAGTGGGATTGGCCTTGTATTTCTGTATCTAACGGGTCTCCCCGGTGAACATAAATTAGCCGATCCCTGTAATTACTGTTTCAAAGCAGCATGATGTGGGGAGGGCTTTTAAGTCTATAATAAATGCTTGGTATAAATGATTTAAGGAGTGCTTCATTCAGACTGAGTCCTTTTTCTGCTTTGTAAATGGAGTTACTCTGTATGTTGGGTTTTATTAGGTGCCGAACTTCTCTCCATTGATGGAAATGTGATGCTGGACCAGTTAAACACATGCATGGAAATACAACCTCACACATGCACACTTTTCTCTCCTCTTCTATCCAGTTTTCAACAACTGTGCTAACTTTGGGGAGCATGCACGAAAAAAAAAAAAAAAAGAGAGAAATATTTATTTCCTACACCCGGAGCGGAGCTGCTTAGAACCGTGCGTATAGCAAACACAGATCTTCAGTCTGCCAGCCAAGTGTTAAACAAGCATGTGCCTCTCAAAGGCAATGACATGCATGAGGGGAGCTCTCTTTGGCAGGATCACGGAGGCCTGTGGAACGAGAACAGTAGCAGACACAGGAGACGGAGAATGCATCCACTCCGTTTGATATTATAACCCGCTGCCTCGGGGGTGACTTCAGGAATTCAGCTTTGGAACTTTTTTTGAAGAGAGAGTGAATAGTTGATTTGCATGCAGAGGTAACGCTGATTTGTGTGACAGATGTGATGGCAAATATCATCAGGAAGCACCTAATTAGCTATCCATCCAACTGTCAGTGTAATTTACCTACATGTTCTCTTTCGGAAAAAAATATGGTGGTTGGATTCTAAATCTAGTTTAAATCTAGTTCTATATCTGATTCACGCTAAGGGCATGACGTATGATTTTCTAAAACTGATGTATGGTAATTTTCATGATATCCAATTGTCACTGGAAGAACAAGGAGTTCTTCATTCACTAACCCCTTTTTGGCCCCATTCCTCCCATTTTCCTTCCAAACCTTTACTGAGATAAAGTACTTTTCAAGAGTCACTTGGCCTATGTCAGTCAGAGATGTCATTTGTGGTGCTCTTTTAATGTCTTTTTTATTGATATTCCTCCATATTATATCTTCAGCAACTCCCCTTAGTCATTCTGACTTTGGGTAACCGTCGTGTTTTATTGGCACCTTTAAAATCTTTCCCTTATATACAGTAAACTCAATATTTTACCAGAAGTGTAATGTGATCTCGAGATGTTGAGTCCAAACTCAAATGATTACAAATGGGAACATAATTCTTTAGACCACAGGACCAGTACTTAACTGTCCTCTCAGCACTGTTTCTATTGTTCTTTTTACCTTCACAACCGAGAAGCTTAGTATTCCTAAGTCTAGAGAGCTTGTCTCATACATTCAAAAGAGCATTAATGTATCATGTATAAACATTTACTATTTCTCTCTGCTTCCTCCTTCAATGTCTCTTTCGCTTTTCGCTTAAAGAACATCAGACCATTCAGATAATTCTGAATTCCTCTTGTGATTCAAGGTAGGATTTGAATCCTCATCTCAAACTGAATCAATTCTCCGATAGATCCCGCTGACGCCACGTGTGTTTGGGCCGGGGCCAGAGATCAGAGAATAATGGCATCAGTCGAGCAGCAGACATCGCCCTTCTGTCTGCGCCACTGTGCCCCGTGCTGTGTGCATTATTGGCAAGTCCAGCCCGTGTGTCTCTCACACCGCACTTTATTGGCTAACCCAGGGAGAGCTGACGTGCCTGAGGAAGACTGGTGACCGCGGCCAGAGGCATGGGGTGAGACAGATGGCGGAGTACGGCATCTCAGACAGGCCACACTGAACAACACTGTGGGCACTAGGGGCCCTGTATGCAGCCTGACCTCAGACCAATGATGACTTCAAGCCTTGTTTGAGATTCTAGAGGGTCTTTTGCATGCTCCCATATATTTTTTTAATGTTTTATGGGGTAATGTTGATCATATGAGTCAATGTACCCAGTTTAGTTTAGACATGAATCTGTTAAACTGAATAAACTAAGGAATCATGCGTATTTTTGTTGCTATGAAAGTGATTAAATATAAAGACTGGCTGTGCAGTTTCCTGTTTATCTTTAGCCCTAGGGTCTGACTTTAAGAAGATGCATTAGAATTGTGACACAGACAGACTAAAGTCCTGTTATTTCTTTCGACCACCTCTTTAAAGGACTAAAGGGAAATTTGCATTATTGATGAGGCCACCCTGTCACCTCAAACACAGACTATTTAAAGGCAATAATTTTATGCAAAGTGCATATCGATGCTCTAATGATCAATCAGGCCTCTGCAACGTTATTAATATGCAGCTGTTGCTGTGTGATATGCATTTGCAATTGCCTCCAAGTTTGGCTGCTCAAACAAGTGGCTGGCCTTCAGTACATGAACCCTCACACCTTTTAATTCAACATAATCAAACTTTTTTTTTTTTAAATACTCACTAGATGGTTACTTCATCCCAATTGCAAGTAATATAAACAACACATATGTAAAATGTGTTGCCTTTACCTTTGTTAAATCACAATTATGAATTGAAGTGCCACTCGTTTTTGTTTATTTTTGTATTAAAATATAACAAAATAAGGAAATGCATCATAAAACAGGCATAACTGGAAAATAATCAACAATTGTACAAATGAAGCAAGTTTTATTTATTTGAATTTTATTAGAAATTGAACATACTCAATAACATTTGTCTGAACTACACATTGAATCAATTGAACACGGCAATTTTATATGCCAGACTATATGAGGGGCAGAGTCTCACTGTGTGTGTATTGCATATGTATTTTTTGATAGGGGATGGCATGAAAAGGTAAAAAGAAGAATTGATGTCTTGTGCATGAGTGACTGCCAAGCATGTAGGTCCTGGTAGCATCAGAATCACATTGGCAGCCATGCAGGGGGGTTCATTTCTTGAGCAGGAAGACCATTCAATTCTACCATTTTTTGACATCCATATGTTGTCATTTGCAAGCTGCTGACAGTCTAGTCCAATGTCTGGCTGCTCAATGGCTGGTTCTATGGCTGGCTGCTCAACGGCTGGTCCTGTGGCTTGCTGCTCACCGGCTGGTCCTGGGGCTGGCTGCTGGCGGGCTGGTCCTGAGGTTCGCTTGCGTTTCGGAGCTGGCTGACAGGCTGGTCCTATGGCTGGCTGCTCACGGTCTGGTCCTGTGGCTTGCTGCTTATTGGCCGGTCCTGGGGCTGACTGCTGGCGGGCTGGTCCTGAGGCTGGCTGCTTGCGAACTGGTCCTGGCTGCTCACAGGATGGTCCTGGGGCTGGCTGCTTGCAGGCTGGTCCCGGCTGCTCACAGGCTGGTCCTGGCTGATCACAGGATGGTCCTGGGGCTGGCTGCTTGCGGACTGGTCCTGGCTGCTCACAGGCTGGTCCTGAGGCTCTTTTACATTTCGGAGCTGGCTGATGCTTATCCTCCTCTTCAAACTCAGTGTCGGACTCTAATTTTTTAGAAATGTTATCCTCATTTTCTGAAACTATTTGCTCTGCATCACCATCAAAACCCTCTGACACACACACACACACACACACACACACACACACACACACACACACAGGACCTATGATATCCACACTAACTAGTTCCGGGTCCAGGGTCCGGGTCCGACCCGTACATCCTGTGTGTAATATAGATGTGAAGGAGGGGGGTATGCAGGGGTATGCAATGTTTTCTCATTTATGTTCCTCACAGAAAATGAGGCCAATGAATCTTAGTTTAAAAAAATTATTATTTGTATCATTTTTATTAAGCTAAATACTGAAAACGGGTCCCACAGACCTGAACACCTTATAAGGGTTAATGGGAAATGAAGTGCTCTGGCCTCCATCAATCCTCCCACCCCCACGCCCCCCAACGTTCCCCTTAGACACTCACACATGGCAAAACACTCAGGCGTAATGGATGGTAGTACTTTGTTTTGCAGGTACTCTCCCATGACACCTGCGTGAGATTTAAAAATGAATGACCAGTGAAGTGTTGGCCATGGCCATGAATAAGACTGCAATATGACTTGATGCAGATTAGTTATTGCCAGGCAAATATTGATGTTCAAGTTCAGGTTTGGTCTGACTGCTGTAACCTTTCCGAGCCCATGTATCCTGCTTTTGGGTGGGGTCATCAATGGTCATTCATGAAATTATGCATGTCTATGGCCAACACCACTGGTGCCCCTTATCAGAGGTCTTTGTGAGTAGTTACATAAGCTTTGCAAGATTAGTGGACACTATTAGAATGCAGTCTGTCTCACATGTATGGTTTTAGGGGCTTTATGATAAGATTATTTTGAGATGGCTACACCCAACAAGCCCAGATTATTTACAGAAAGAGCCATAAAAGCCTGTTTTATTTTTAATATACTTTGACAAATGTTGGGGATGTATTATGATTTAACATAATTTATATTTAATAACATATTGTCATTTGAATAGGAAAGACACCATTCAATATATGCAATCTCCCTTGTATCTCAAGTAATGATATAAATGCTATCCAGGAAACTGTTGTTTCAACAGACATGTGGACACAAAGGATCTATTTTGAGCCTTTACTGATGCAACAGATGCAACAGCAAGCAAGCATGATACAGGCAGCAGGCCACATGTGCCAAAAACTCAATTTGCCATTGTGTACATGACAAGCCTATATATATATATATATATATATATATATATATATATATATATATATATATATATATATATATATATATATATATATATTATTTATGTTTGAAATTAACTTAAACAAAATCACTACTGATGACATTTCATTGATTCATTTAATTTTGATCAAGGCCTAGTTGTACAAACCTGGCAGAAAGGGGCTTATTGAACAAGTGTATAAAACTTGCAATAAAATAAAAAAATAAAAATGGTATAATGGTTTAAAGCTGAAGTGTATGTGTTGACAGATAAAATAAGTGCCCTGTTTGAAGGCATTCAACCCACTGGCACACTTTTGTGTGTTTTGGGAGTGGATAAAGCACTAGTGTTCTCTTTGCAGTACAAATCATGTGGCTTTGCTGATACTTTTCTTTTTTGTGTGGCCTTAAAGGTGTGAAGGGCTGAAGCAGGAGGGTAGCGGCAGCACTGGCATGCTCTGATCAGTGCAGGACAATGAGGCCTTGGTGTTACCTGCTCTTTATGTAAAGAAAAGCTGGTCTGATGACATGGGCGGGGGCCTGTTAAGTGCACCAGTAGCCTCCTTAGGTACTGGCACTTAGAATTAAGCATTTTATTTTCTATTTAACAGATAATAGATATGCCGTTTTATCAATTCCACGTGTCTTCTCAAGCAGAGAGCTGTTTTAAAATGAATTAACACTCGTTAAGGCTGGCCTCGGAGTTCCAGGCAGATTAATGAGAGAGAATAAAAGGGGCTCTTGTAACTCTGCCCCCTACCCCGACATACTTCATCAAGGAAGCCTGTCGTTTATCAGACACAGGGATACCACTGCTGTTCCATTGGATGATGACTGACATGCAATTGCATATTATGACTGTGTCATAGTGGTCAGAGTTTAGCCATGCGCAGTGTGCTGGACATTTCCACCATTATTCAAACGATCAATCCGAAACAAAGTAATGAATAAGCTCAGCTGTACGAATCTCTGTTGTAACACAAAGAGTGTAAATGTAAGATGGAAATGAAGAGGTTTCTTTGTGACCTAATAATCTTCTGCTATGGAAATGCAAAAAACAGATTAGGCCGGATATTTGATTCATGTGTTTCTGATGGGATGTGATATGTATACAATATCACCTTCACTTCTAAAATCATTGCCCCTTATTCAATTTACCACTTATCCTAGTTATCTACCTCTAGGCATGCAGAGAATGATAATCGTGCACAGCTTGAAGGGAATGCCAGGGCAAGAGAACAATAGCCTTGATGTTTCATGTACCACCAGAGAGGGCAGACTGCCCCCCCCCCACACACACACACACACACATGCACTCACACACACACACACACACACACACACACACACACACACACACACACACACACACACACACACACACACACACACACACACACACACACACACACACACACCCTCTCCTCTTGACTGCCTAAATGCTTGGTCAAGCAGTATTGTGGCTCTTGATTTGATTGATAAATTCCCACTGACAGGTGAGAATAAAGGAGCCCTTGTTGCACTGGCACATATAAATGGGAAATTAGCCAGCTACGCTAATGTCAGACATAATTAATTTGAGCCCCTCTGCACTGTCTATTAGGCCTAGAATGATGAAGTGAATGAATGAAACAAAACAAAACATGGCTGTCAAGTCTGGACGGTGACCATTGTTGATCAGATAAAAAAAATGTTTTGTGTTTGTGTTGCAGTGTTTTGATGCTTGATTACAACTCTAATTTGTCTGTCTATCTGTCTTGTCCATCCATCTTCTTGCCCTTTTATTTGAGTGACAGCCAGGGTGGTGGACCCATTTTTCCCCCCACTGTGCACTTGAGTGGGGTTCCTTGCATTTGACATTGAATGAGTACATGACAAAGCCCAGGAAACAGTGGCTGGTTGCTGAAAATATCTAACATATCTAAGTTATAAAAATACATACTGCTCCCTCTAGAGTTGGAACAAGGCACACTTCCCTTGTCACTTTGTTTTCCATCTTAGAGGGGTAATATTTCACAGAATATCTCCCATATCTCCTGGTTTATGATATTTTACACCACTGCAGATAGGAAATTGATAATCTTTCTTTGAATGAAGCAATGGGGACACTTTGGGATGAGCTCATTGGAGATCATACTCAGACAAAATCTAATTGAAACTGGACAACTGGAAATGTGACAGGGGAAAGGCACACAGTGTGTGGTACATGTGACTCCAGTCCAGAGCAATGATTTGGAGCAATGTGTATTGTGAAGATTGGAATTGGCGTGTTCACATGTGACCAACTCAATACTCAAAAAAACGGATGCTCCTCACCACACAAGTGAAGTCTATAGGCACTAGCACATGACTTCATGACTTAAAGGTTATCCTTATCTTTCTTGTAATTTCTTTATTTTGTGTTTTTACATGGGTCATTCCTAGAACCCATATCTGCATTCAACAGTAAAAACCACACACAATAAGCTTCCTGCATTTTTTATGATGTCTTCAGTAGCAACCTTGGCACCGGCTCATCTTTACTGGGGCTAACCATTATATCGATAAAGATCTGATGGTATCTTTATTGATTTATGACACCTCACTGCATGCATGTTGCTTGCTATCATTTTCACTGTGCAAGGAGGGACAAGTGCACAAACACATTATGCAATGTTATGTTAAAAATTCAGGTGCAATTAAGGCAGGGCTCTATGTCCCTTTTTAGTTATACAGTAATTAACAGAATTAATGAGAACAGCTCACTCCAGATTACCCCATGAAAGTGATGGCCAACAGGATTCAGATTGTGATTAGACCTAATATTTCACATTTGCAATGCCTACATTAACTTAATAAATGTATTAATTTGCAATTGTGTATTTTCTTATTAGTGTGTTTTGTACAGTAGCTTCTTGTGGTCAAACCAGTGAGATTAATGAAGTGGAAGATCTTACCCATTTGCAAGGAAATGGGTGAAGACATGCAGAGCTGCTTCCAAAAGTCAGTTCTTATGACCTCATCTTATGACCTCACACACATTTGATTGGATTTAAATGTTACACAGGGCGATTGACTCCACTACGTTGGAAAACCAAGTTAAAAATTGCTCAATGTTCCATACCTTCATTTACCTGTACTTTTTCTTTTATAGCATGCTAGATATGTTGGATCTAAATGAAGAAAAACATGTTGTTAAGCCATAAAGTGTAGAGCAACTACTACCAGTCTCCGGAATGCCGTAAAACACGTATCTTCATTTTTCTTCTATTACCTTGATAAACAGCGTCATTTGAACTTTGGACCCATTGCACACTGACATCCTCATCTTGGAGCCATTCCACTGCTGCCGTCACTCTCAGGCTACTGAGTGTCATTACTGCAGCTACACTTTGCCTTCCAGGGAGACAGCAAGGATATACAATATACAGTGTCAGAGCTGGAGGTTTATCAGTGCATACAGAGTGCAATAACCATACCAATAATGCAATTAGCATAAGTCTGCCATTAGAGATGTCTGCTATTCACCCTTAATCGTTTGGAAGGTTACACATAGTTCTGCATCATATTGAACGGGGAAAGGGGTGAGATGGTTATCATTTGCCCACAAGGAAATGAAGGAACTGCTGTAAATGCACACAGAAACAGCTTGCAAGCTGCGTTCCCTTTAGGCTCTCCTTCAACTCTATAATCCCCTTTACCTAAATGTGTTACATCCAATTGATGTAGCAGATGGTTTTATTGAACGTGTTTTTCAGTGCTGCAGGCACTAGTTTCACCTGCCTGAAGTGTTATCTGGAATGGATAGGAATGGACGTGCCAGCATCATGCTCATCACAGAGTGCACGGTAGGGGCACGTTGGGGGCACGGTGGGGGCATGGTGGGGGCATGGTGGGGGCATGTCTCTAAGAGCTGGGCAATCAGAACTGTAAATGGTTGACCTGTTCCCTACCTTGTGCCAGGACACTTCTGAGGCATGCCTGTAGCTTGTGAGTCACACACACACCCACAAAATAACACCCACACACACCCACTCCCACACACACACACACACACACACACACACACACACACACACACACACACACACACACACACACACACACACACACACACACACACACACTCACACACAGATACACACAGATACACACACACACACACACACATACAGATACACACACACACACACACACACACACACACACACATACAGATACACACACACACACACACACACACACACACACACACACACACACACACACGTATGCACGCGGGGCTGGGATTGAGGATCACAGACGGTTGTGCCTTGAACCTTGGCTCCCCATTACCTTAATGGCCCGGGCGCTCCAGTCCCATCCCAGAGCACGCTCTCAGCTCTCAGGCACGTTTAGAAATAATTAACTGAGCACAATGGATAACACCAACCAAACGTCCGCCCATAAATTGATAATGAATGACTGGACTGATGTAAGGGACGGTGGGTAGCCATGTGCTCTCATGAATGGAGTCGGGTGAATAAAGTTGATTGACGAGGGAGTCATTAGATGATTAGTGCTTGAGAAGGTCGGCTCCTTCGAAGATCATAAAAATATGTTTGTCTTCGATAGGCCGCACCATTTTCTTTTGGTCCTGCAGTGGTTCCCTCTCATTAGCTGATCTCCTGCAGTGAAGTAGGGTATATAACATGGGTGTGAAATGAATAAACAATGCCATGGCATCCGTGCTTTCCTTCCGTCTAACCAGTAAACTACACTGCTATAGTGTTGGACTGTAGATGGACAGAGCTAGACTCTCATTATGAAACATCAATGAGCTCTAACATAGAAGGTGGACACCAGGTGGAAAAATCCACTTGCATGGGTGATATATGCAATCGCACAATGCAAGGCTGTAATACTTGGTAATAAAAATCCCTGTTTGATGGCTCCATAAAGCTAAAACTGGTGGTGTATCCCTTTACAGTAGCCTGGCTGTCATTGACCTCAGGGCAAGGTGACATCTTTTTTTCTCCTCTTTGGTTTTATTGTGGCCTATAATGACTTCTGAGTTATTTTTCAAAGTGCTAAACTGATTCAGTGGTTCGTGCAGAGGCAGGAAATGCTGTGTGTCGATGAGTGTGCAGTTCTTGTCATTCACAAAGCTTGAGTGCTCCAGAGTGCATAAAAAAAGCGTTTCTGCTGCCATTCATATTGTTCTGATTTATTTTCACCCCTGCATTCCTGACAACAATTCAGCTCCCCACAGTTACACAACCGTTTTGGGTGGATTAAACAGTGGGACTTTTCCTCACACGACATTTCTTTAAACCACTGTATGTCCACCAAGGTTTGAGGTGCAGACAGCGTGTGTGATGAGTGGCACTCAGTGTGTTCCGGACATCGGCTATAGCATCAGGTTTCAGAATAGTTTTATTATTTTCAGTTCTGGAAATAAGACATGTATTTTCCAGCACTGGCAAGACAAGCAAAACAAATGGTTCCACTTTGGATCGGTCTAGTGAAAATCACAACTATGCTTATTATCGTGCACAAGGAGCATATTACAGTGTATATATCGATGATGTGAGCTACTGTATGATGTATGCATTAAGCGTAGTAGTAGTAGTTGTGGTCGAAGCATGGAAAGTGATCCAGGCGCTGATGTCATGCCATATAAAAGCTTGGAGCTTCTCCCACACCCGCCAATCCCAGATATGTGACTTGGGAACATAATCATGAGATGTGGTATTCTGCACATAAGCTAAGCAGTCACAAAGCTTCATGTAAAAGTCTATGAAGCCCTTTGATTATACAAAAATATAGAAAATAATATAATCAATTCAACCTGTAAGAATGACATCAAATGGCATTTCTTGAAATAAAATCCACATGTAGAACATTGAATTCAATGGGGAAGATCTTATGTAGTGTATGTGTGTATTTTTCCATGACCAAATTTCCACCATGCAGTTTAGATTGTTTTACTAGTGTCTAGTATGCATTTGATGTAGATTTCAAGGTGCTGGGTGCATTTCCTTGGGGACACAGTGGTATTGAATAAGCTTTATGATAATGCAAATAAGATACACTGGTCCTACCCTACAAACCCAGAACTCACATGGGGATTGGGAAACCTTTGCAGCCATTTATGTATTCTCTTTACAGGCATGTTATTTCAATTTCAAACAAAAAAGCACCATATTGATGAATTCTAATAGTGATCCAGATTAGGTCAAAGGGCACAACCTGACCTGAAATTAAAATGAAATCAACATGCCTTCTTTGAATGTATTCCAAATATGTATAATTAAGTATTTGCTGTCAGTCAAAGAGCGCATGTGTTTTTTTTAACTGATCAATTCAAAGTAAATGCGATACTGCCTTTCGCTTAACATACAAAAATGACAGGATGTCTGAGGCAAACTCCTGAAGACTCTGAGGTGAGAGTCCCACATGCGCTGTGTGTCAGATTATATCAGTTGATCTCTTCATCTCCCCCACTGAGGGGCATGTCTCCTCCTTCACCTCATCCTTAGAAGGGTTCTTTCATCTCTCCTCTGGCTTCAAATGTTCCCTCTCTTCTTTCTGCCTTTGCCCCTCTCCTCACACACACACACACACACACACACACACACACACACACACACACACACACACACACACACACACACACACACACACACATCGTACACACACTGCCACACACACACACACACACACAACCTGCAGTCTTGGCCACAAGACACACACACACACACACACACACACACACACACACACACACACCTGCAGCGCACACACACACACACACACACACAGGACACACACACACACACACACACACACACACCACACACACACACACACACACACACACACACACACACACACACACACACGCGTGCGCGCACACACACACACACACACAAACACACGCGTGCGCGCGCACACACACACACACACACACACACACACACACAGAGAGAGAGAGGGAAAGGGAGGAAGGGGAGGAGAGAGAGATTGCAGTATAGGTTATGTGGATGAAAGCTAAGCGAAAGCTACAAACTCAGACATACGTGAACTCTGGTGGGAGTGCTCTCTGTGAGGTGTAGTGTGTGTAGCGGAGGAGGAGGCCTCGCCGTCAATGTTAAACAGGCCTGGATGAGGGGAGGAGGGGAGGGGCTCAGAGGGGGTGAGTGGGGAGGTGGGGGGGGTGGAAGGGAGGTCTCTAGACCTCAGGCAGTCCCATGCTGAACGGAGCTGTGAATTGACGGGTTGAACACCCCCTTATGTGCCAGGGGGGAGATTTTCGCCATCACTCCAAGTGACAGCGAAGATTAGAAGTGTAATCCCATCTGGCGTTACGGGAGCACCTCCGGCATGCAAACCTTTTATTTTTTCTTTCTCTCTCTCTCTCTCTCTCTCTCTCCTCTCTCTCTTTATCTTTCTCCGTCTTTCTTTTAAACTAATACAAATTCATGCCTTTAAGTGTGCTGCTTATTTCAATAATCTCGTTATAAAGTGCGCTTTTGTGCTGACTGGTTTGTCTTCGTCCGGATGTGCATTTGGAGTGATTGATGTTGCGCGCATTTGAATCCAAAAGCTTTCTCTTAAGCTCTGGTTTGGATCTAATAATTCTCCTCCTTACCACTCTCTTAAGACCCAAGATGACTTCTCCTCGAAGTGAGAGATTTTTTTCGCGCTCTCTCTCCCACAGCTCTCATCATCAAATCCCCTGGACCACATACGTCTGAAGACTTGCAGCTGAAATCTGGAGATGTGTCAGTGTGCTTAAAGGGCCCTCGTGTGTAAAGTGCTTCTGTGTCAAAGCTATTATATCTAATTAGACAGATCTACTACTGCCTTCAAGAATATTCCTCTCACTGTGGATTCTACATTGTTAGAGAGACTTATCTAATTTGCAGTCGACGTTGCAATGGACAAATTGGTACAAAATCGCTTCTTTTACATGTACCGTACTGTACTGTGCAAAAGTCTTAGGCCGCCCCTAGATCTGTTGCTCCACCAATGTTACAATGATCACACACGTCCACCTCTCACTCTCCCCTCCAGAACACAAGCAACACACAGGAAACACACACGTAGCACTAAAAAATGCAACAATGTGTACCTCTGGTTCCAGTTCCAGGCCTTATCACTGCATCCATCAACCCAGTGGTGTCATAATGACCAATCTCACAAGGTGGGAACTGCCAACAGATCTGGCTGGTTCTAGTTCTAGTTCTGACCCATTGGTGGATCTGCCAGCAGCTTTTGGGGGGCATGCCAGTCAGTCAGTGGCCTGGGTAGTGATTGGCGTTGCCATCAATGGCTTCCCCCCTGCAAGACCGGCCACTACAACACCGGCAAAACAACAAATCCAGTGGTGAACCAACTCTGAAACCGGACCGGAACCAGAACAAAAACCAGCCTTGCACCCCCTGTGCCCTTCAACACTGTGCAAACACCTCTTGTGCGTCTGGCTGCTCTCCAGCAAAAAGAATGAGAAACAAATACTCATGGTCCCCACAACACTGCCGATCAAGTGCTGCACAATACATTATAATAATATATGTTAAAGAGATGGATGGAGGAGAGAAAGCATATGTAATAACAGGGGAAGAATGCCCTTCAAAAACAATCTAGAGGAAAGCCACAATAGTTTGTACTAAAACACAACAACACCAGGCCAAGAGCCCTCTGCCGAATGGGAGGGGTCAGTCATGCAGCGATGTGTGAAACCTTTGAGATGCCATTAGCTTTTATTCCCCTGTAAAAATCTCTCGAGGGCACAGTCATAAGTGTCATCTGATGATATGGCTGCAAACTGAGAAGAGATAAGAGCTCGGGTGGGACAGGGAACTGGATTAGTATGGTTTGAGCTGCGTAGATAATGCGAGGATGTCATGACATCATTTTGATGGTTCACCTGTAGCCTGCTATACAGTGTGGAGTTGAAAGGCGAGTGCATGTGACAAATTCAAACTCATTGTGGAACTCTTTGAGTTCAGCTAATCTGATTTGCATGAATGCGCAAAGAAGAAAAGGTAAAGACCCAAGTCAGAGTGCTATGAGCCTATGAGGAAATTGTTCTGTTTTAGTTTTGCTGGACTGAAGTGCGGCTTTTGATGTGGTGGACCATGATATACTCATTGAGCGTCTGGAGCACTGTGTAGGAATTAGGGGCTTGGCCCTATACTGGTTTACTTCATACATAGCAGAATTTTCAACATTGGGGCATGCTTCTCTGCACCTGCCGCTATGACCTCTGAAGTCCCACAGGGGTCTATTTTGGGCCCTCTTCTTTTCTCCCTGTACATGCTTCTGCTAGGTCAAATTATTTGTAATATGTCAGACTGTGCTATTACAATTGCCCTTTATTCTGGAGTTAACAAGTCATCTCCTGCACAATTACAGTTGGTTCAAAACTGATTAAAAACCTATCTCTTCCGACTTTCATTCACCATCCATTGAGCTTGGGAACTTGGGAACTGTGGATGTAGATCCTATTCGTATTATGTCTGTATGTCTGTCTCTAACTGGAGGTACTTTTTTTTTTTTTTTTTTTTTTTTTTTTTGTCTGGAGGCATCAGTAGTTGGTGTTGGAATTATCGGTGACACTTTATTTTGCGGGGTCCTTGTTCCAGTGTATCTACATAATGAAGTATAGTGTAACAACCTAAGTCACAATACATAATATCACATCATCATCATCATCATCATCAACCGTTGTTAATTCAGGGGATATTGATCACATACGTATGTTGTCCATACATAATGTATTTTTGTCTACCTGCAGATCATTAGTACAGGTGTAATAAGATATGCTTGTTACAATACTTTGCCAAAGTGGCGTCTCTCTTTGGGGAAGGGAAAAAAGTGGCTATGTGGTGAAGTTTGGGACTCGTGACACCCTAAAGTGTAACTCCGGAGTAAAAACAACCTAGGGTCTATTTATGGTAGTTAACAAGTTCAAACATTTAATTGAGAGCAATCTAGCACTTTGAAAGTGTGCAGAGAGGTTATAACAAGATCTGTATCTGAAGGAAACAAATTGCCAGGCTTCTTGTTCCGGTAGCGTCAAATCAGTGGGCACTATTATCTGTTTATTTCAGTATATGGTCAGATTCTTTCATTTTAAACTCCTAAATGCCCTCTTGTTTAATGGAAAGTCTACACTTACACTTAAACAGTTGTCACAGGGCTTACAAATGGATCATGGCAGCTCCAGACAACAGCAAACTGCCATGACAATATTGATGGCCAGTGATAACCATCAGGCTGACCTGAGCATGCCTTGCTGTCAGAGCCTTATTAATGGCAACCTGGACCCCTGAGGAGCCTGCTATGCCTCTGATTTACGGAGACTCTAACCCCTGTCCTGTTCCAGAATCCAGGTGTATAATTTTGTATACCTGACACATATACTGTAGCTGCCAGCTACAGATTGTAACTACCTGCTCACATGCAGAGACCCACTTTGTCCATTAATATGGTGCAGCTCTAATATGCCTGACACAGTGGTGCCAATAACCAAGGATCTAATGAATGAGTGACCATAGTTAAGTAGGACAGAGCATGTTTTTCTACCCTGCAGCATTGTACCAATGGTAGTTTGGCAGAAGGTAAGATTTCTTATCTTGAAATGCTGGCATTTTATCAAGAGGAAAGAAGTGGCAGGAGGTTGGACTTTATCATTACCCAGTCCAAACTGAGGAACATCCATGCTGTAACATATCATTTAAAAGACTATTCCAGCCACCGAGTGGCTGGAATAGTCTTTTAAATGATACATTTAAAGTTTAAAGTTAAAGTTACATTGTTCTCTGAACATTTTTGGTTCAATGAAATGACAAATGCCTCCACTTGCTGAGCATTGACTAGTCAGTCTATCAGCATGGACTCTTGTTTCCTCCAGCGGTGCCTCCCAGTTGCACCCCCCGTCCCCGTCCTCATATCCTGCCACTGCCTCCACCTTCTTAATTAAAGCCCCTGGAGCAGCCACCAGGCCGCGTCTCCAGCCTCCTGGAGGCCGGAGGATTAAGGGATTACGGTGGTGAGGGCCCAGGCCTGGTTTCTGAGGTGACCAGCAGCGTCGCTGTGCTGTCGGGTGCCACCGCTTTTAAATTAAGACCTGGGCCTGGGAGTGACAGGTTATTGTGTGTGAAACAACAGGGGAGCCACATTATTCCACATTCACTGAGGCCAATAAGAAATGAGGGCCAGTGAGAGACAGGAAAAAGGAGTGTGTGTGTGTGTGTGTGTGTGTGTGTGTGTGTGCATGTGTGTGTGCTTGTGTGTGTGCTTGTGTGTGTGTGTGCATGTGCGTGAGTGCATGTGCGCGTGCTTGTGTGCGTGTGTATGTGTGTGCTAGAGAGAGAGACAGAGAGAGATGGAGAGAGAGAGAGAGATTCTTTCTAAGATATGACTGACCCAGGTAGTCACCAGATTGGTGTTCTCCTTCTTCTGGATCAGGCCCAAAAGGGACAGTAAGCAATGATGCACTTGTAGCACTCGCTCCGCTCCACTCCGTACAGCAGAATTAATAAGACTATTACCCAACAATTACCGCCCTGTGCAATAGCCTGGATTCATTTCACTGAAAATCCGATGCCACTAATTAAAAGCCTTGCTACAGCTTGGGCTCCGAGACTGATTGTTTCAAAAGATGCATTCCTCACCGAATTACAAAGGCAATTTTATGGGTCGGAAAACTGAAAGCAATTATTTTAACGAGCATAAAGTATTTTCTATCGACCTGTGAGCCCAGTTGATCTAATATTGGTGTTGCCACTATAAGCACAAAATTGGTATAAAAGCAGAGAGAGGTGGGATAGACGTGGCAGAGTGAGAGAGAGAGAGAGAGAGAGCAAGAGAGAGAGAGAAAGAGAGAGAGAGAAAGGTGGGATAGAGGTGGCAGAGAGAGAGAGAGAGAGAGAGGGGAGAGAGAGAGGTGGGATAGAGGTGGCAGAGAGAGAGAGAGAGACAGAGAGGGAGAGAGATAGAGAGAAAGAGATAGAGAGAGAAAGAGAGAGAGAGAGAGAAAGAGAGAGAGAGAGAGAGGTGCTCATGCAGTGATAAAGAGGGAGGTGTCAGGTTCCTGCTGCTTCTCTCTGTGTGGGCGCAGACTGTCTGGCGATGGCCAATGCAGGAGCAGTGGTTTTCAAAGTACACACTCATACACACTACACTACATACACACACACACTCGCACACATGCACTGCAAATACACACACACACACACACATACACACACACACACATGCACTGCAAACACACATACACACACACACACACACACACACACAAACATACACACATTATACAGTAGACAATATTCACTCACATTAAATATATTGCTGATCTTAAATGGTCATTAGGTCACAACTTTACTATGAGATTTGCCAAAGTGTGTCTATGTATTTGTATTTTTTTCTCAGCGGGGCTGGGGAATATAAAACACAATCCATACGTCCAGGTTTTCCACAAGATTATAGTCACAACAATGTGATGTCCCGCTGGGAAAACAAGAGTGCAGGCCTAGAGTGCCTGCAACATTATTAGGGAAGGAGATCTGCTGTAATGGCAACGTCTGTGGTTTATGGCTGTTCCCCAGGGGCCAACTGTTTGGTTACCTGGGTAACAATAGCTAGATCGCTGTGTGGAGACAAAGACTGTCATTATTTTTGTCCTCGTCTTAAATTTAAGAGGAGACACGATAACTTCACACAAATATGTTGCCCCATCTGTTATTGGTTGTCCATATGTCAGAGTACTCCACAAATACTGTTAGGAGGACAAACTGCTGAGGGAATTTTTATTTTTTGTTTAAGCAGTATCACATGCATTTGGAAATCATTTTTGTTGTCTTCTGTGACAGTGACGAAAAGGATTACTACTGACATGATATGGAAATCATGATTGCTATGGCACTGGATATATCTTAGGCAAATGTAACACACACCAAGGACTGTTGGTGAGGTGCTGGTGACTGGTGAATCATTTAGATTTAGACACTCACTCCTTCATATTAATTTAATTACCTCTCGGTCTTTAAATGTCACTTTTGCTTAAACTATATACATTCAGCTATCACCAATCACAGAACCCAGTCAAACTCCCCTATACAGAAAACATACAGCAGCATGTAGGGCAGCTGACCTGAGATTGAGCTGCACTCTCAGCACAGTGTAATGAGAAGCTATCAAACCGAACATCATGTTGTTTTTAATACACCATACAGGACCTCCTTAGATGTAGCACCCCAAACTGTCTGTTTTGTGCACGTAGGAGGCTTTGACACGGCATGGGGCGCATACTGTATAGCAGCAGAGATGTGCTGGCCTGAAGCCACTCCAGCAGTATGTTGCCTATCCACAGGAAGGAGTTTACTAATCTGACCAGATCGCCTATCCGGATGGATTCATCCGCCTCACCACCCAATCCAGCAGGATCCTCTCATCCTCCATTACACTTCACGTGATATTGTTGCCCAGTCCCATCAAGTCGTTAAAATACGAGAATTTGAAATTTCTCCAATTTCCCAGCGGGAGGCAAGGAAGCTTTCAGAGACAGAGGTATCAGAACTAGACACTGGTGTCGTCAGTAATAAGCCACGTTCGGGTAGGAACGCCAACGTGGAACAGTGGGAATCCAGGCCCATCTGAGGCGGAGGAGGAAACGGCAGCAGTGGAGAGTTAAAGGTCATTCCTAAAGGTTAAAGGTCATTCCTATCTCTACGGTCTTTTTTTCAGGAAGTTCTCTCTCTACCCATGCAGGCTCATGTGTGTGTCAGAGCTCATATGACATTTCAGCTCATACTTACTGCTTGTCATTTGCCCTGCTGCGCTGCGTGTGCATGTGTGTGTGTGTGTGTGTGTGCGCGCGTATGAAGCTCAGCCTGACTATATGTGTGTGTGACATGACATGTCCTTGGTCCATGGCGGGAAACCATGTAGCCATGCCCCCCCCCCACACACACACTCTATCTCTCTTTCTCTCTCTCTCTCTCACACACATACACACACACACACACCATCACTACCACCATAATACGTATGGAAAAGAAATATGGAATGTGGTGTTTATTTAAGTCTGTCCACAGCCTCCTGCACATCTGGCCTCCAAATTACAATACATGAAAAACATGAGCAAATTTATGGCAGTCCTGACACAGGGGTTTCAATGGGCAACGGGCCCAACATCACCCCCACCTACCCCACAACTCTCTCTCTCTCTCTCACACAAACACACATACACACACACATACTATACACGTACACACTTACACTCTCTCTCTCTCTCTCTCTCTCTCACACACACACACACACACACACACACACACACACACACACACACACACACACACACACACACACACCACACACACACACACACACACCACCCCCACAGGTCCTCCAGTGGCGGCAGCAGGAGCAGCAGAAGCATGGAGCTCAGCCTCACATATGTGGGCCATTACTGGTGAAGCAGTCACAGGACCACACCAGGGATTCATTTACAGCGCAGCCTCGGCACAGGAGCCCCTCTCTCTCTCTCTCACACACACACACACACACACACACACACACACACGCACATTCTGTTTGCACACTGCTTATCACAAACGCACATCCAGCTCAAGTGCCAGGGAGTGACGAGGGCTCGTGTAGGGTCAGAGAGATTGCGAGCGATTGCGGACATGCTCACAAACACGCAACGGGCACTCTGGTCCAGTCGAGCCCTTTGAAAGCTATCTGTTCACTTGGGGCTTTCGTGTGAACACTGCGTGCAGACAACTCGGTTTCGGTATCTTTCGCCCGTGTTTGCCATTGTATTACTTGACTATAAATAGTTATTTGATTATACCGGTGGAAAAAAAGCATACCGTCTGGTGGTGGTAAAAGTACACGGTAGGGGGGGAGGAGAGATTAGGCAAAGGCCGATAGGAGTATTCTGTAGTAGCCTGAGCTGAACGTTATGTTGCAGAGTTCAGAGAGAGATTGAGTGACAAGAAAAGTGTGTGGAAAGTCTAAGATGGAAAGAGAGTCAAGACTAAAAAACAAAGGTCAAATGTCAACCAAAGGCTAACAGGAAGAGAGGAACAGAGAGAAGGACAGTGAGAGACAGAAAGAGAGAAAGAGGGAGGGATAGAGAGACAGAGGAGGAGAGAGAGAGGGAAGATGAGAGACAGAAAAGGAAGAGATAGAGAGAGAGAGAGAGAGAGAGAGAGAGAGAGAGAGAGGAGAGAGAGAGAGGGAGGGAGAGAGACAGAGGGGGAGAGAGAGAGAGAGGGAGCTGAGAGAGCAGATCTGAGAGGGGAAAAGCAAAAGCAACCAGAGAATACTTGGGCCACGTGAAAGCTATTGAGCGACCCTCTCTCCGGCTGAGTGCAGACGCCCCGTCTCCACACGGCATTCAGTGAATTACCAGTGCGGTTCCCTTGAGCGCCATGTCCCGTCTCAGCTGGGACACAAGCCCTGCCAGGGGTGTAAACCCTGAGATGAGTTATGAGAGAACATCCCTGGGGGCATGCAGAGAGAAGAGTGAGAGAGAGAGAGGGGGGGGGTACAAAGAAAAATGTGGAGGATAAAATACAGAGAGAAAGAGCAAAAAGTAGTTGAGAGAGTGACAGAGGCTAGTGAGAGCCAGAGACAGTAGGACTGGAGGAAAACACTGACACAAAATGGGGGGAGAGAGAGAGAGCATGAAAGAGAAAGAAAAACTCAACACATGCATTTATGAGAGAAATAAAGATAAAAAAAGAGGGAGATGTAGGGAGGATGTAGAGAAACTGAGAGAGAGAGAGTAAGAAAAGAGAGAGAGTAAAAAAAGAGAGTAAGAGAGAGAAAGAGAGAGAGAGTAAGAAAGAGAGAGTAAGAGAGAGAGAGATGGAGAAATGACAGACAGGAGGAGAAGAAGCAGAGAGACAGAAAAGTGAGCGCATGCTGGAGTTGGTCGCCGGCCCAGAATGGCCAGTCAGTGAGGCCACAGACAGACAGACAAGGGGAAGGCCCGGGTCCAGGCCAGGCACGTCCATGTGTGGGCAGCTCTGGGTTGACGTCAGTCAGGCCTCTTCTTAACCCCCTCCTGGGCGCTCGCGTGTGGCGTGGCATGGCTCGACGCGGCTCCGCTCTTGCGCGGCCTGGCACCAGCGTGCCAGAAGGCTCCGGCTTTAATCCTGTCACTGCGCGGTCGGCCCAACAGGAAGTTCCCCTCCGCGGGGAGAGATGCTCTTAACCATGCCTCCGGACTGCGGCTGGAAAGGGATACTCCCAGTAAGGCCCGGCGATGAGTTGCAGCGGTCAGGGACGGGACCATTTTTAGCAGATGATCATTTTATAACAGCATTCGTGTAATTCCTGGCTTTCCCAAATAAAGGATTCGGTTTCGCTCCCGCGAGGGAAATCATGAGCAATTTCAAGGGAACTGTGGAGAGATTCTGTGGTGCCGTCTCCTTAATGCATTTTAATATCACCGCACTGGGATAAAGTTGCAGTTCCTCCAACAATAAACAAAACAAAAGCATAAGCAAAAAATATATACAGTACATACACACGGAAACAAATACACATGGTCATAGCTGTACAACCAAACCAGCCTCAAACCAACCTGATGTGAAATGAGGTTGTAAGGGTCATCTGAGGAACTCTATGCCCTTGCTTTCCTCTTACAGTCACCTTCCTATTAAACGTCCAGACGATTTTAAGATCATATTACTCAAACACAGTTTACACTTATTTGATATGAAGGAAGCTTGCCAAGCAGCGCCACTTACAGTGGCAATCATATCAGATGGTAACGCAAGATACTGCTCGTGTTCTCTGGTGTACCTGTGAGAATCGACGTTTGCAGGGAAGGGACTTGGGCAGGCACCTCTGATACAGTATTCCTCTGCACTGCACTGCATTCAAAGACAGAGTGGAGACAATTTAGAGCTGCTATGGGCAATAGTGAAGGAAGATGTCATTATCGATCGGACGCACTATTTACCCATTATAACATACTGTATATCATTATAATGTAACAATATAAAAAAAGAATGCAAGGTTTGCTTTCCCGAAGCCTGCAGGCGTTTCTAAGCGCTTCCCTTGCACATTCGTTAAGTCTTTGTCTTCATAGTCTAAATATTTCCTGTCACTCCGTAAATTTACGGTTTAATTTGCTGCATCAAGTCATTTATCGACCTGGGAAAAACCTTATTAGCGATTGTGCTCACAGACTCTTGACTGAGGGACGTTTTTCTGCCCGTTTCCTCCACAGCGGTGGGATCCTGAATAAGACTAACAGTCCCGTCAGGCGTCCCATCGGGGCTTAAATAATTTGGCCGCCATAAATCCGCCCGCCGCCCCATGCTGATCGTTTGTCTACTCATCGTTCGCCGAATATAACGACAACAACAGCACTGTCAACTAATGATGATGTCAGCTGCTCGTGAAAAAGCATGGCGTTAAATCCTGTCAGGAAGCATGCGAGTCCTTAGACGACTGGAAAATATGATCTGGTGCCATAGTGGATAGGGAGGGGGTACTCATAATGCTGGCTCTATTTCACTTCACTCTATGTGAAATCAGCTAATTAGAGTTAGATAAATGCAGCGAGCTGGATTAAACCACAGATGCATTGCTTCACTCAAGAATGAATTAATCTGTTAGCCTCGTCTTTAAACATTTTACAAATACACAATTGTTCCCTCTCTCACCGAAAACATTTCCAGTTTAGTGTGTCAATTTCCCTTTTAAAAATATCTTTTAGAAGATTGAAATATTAATCTGAGAGTTCACGTCTCTAAAACCAGAGGATTTCTGACAATTAATACAAGTTAATTTTGTCAATCAAATCAAATGTAGTCATTATAATACAGTATGAATACTTGCTGTTTTTTCTCAGTGTCTTGTAAAACATCACATGCGGCTGACCTAAAGTGTAAACATGAAAATATAAATGTTCAGTCATTTATTGTCATTTATTGATTAACCAATAAAATCAACCAATTATATGAGAGGAGTTGGGTCTTTCATCTCTTCTGTGTGTGTGTGTGTGTGTGTGTGTGTGTGTGTGTGTGTGTTTTGGGGGGAGGGTGTCTAGTAATTACTGGCCGCTGTTTGGATCTGTAAATGTCTCATTTATCCCGCCTTCTCGGTCAGGTTTTACTGGCCATCATCAGTCTTATTTAAACCAGTCACCCAGAAGAAATTACAGCAGCCAGGAGAGATTGCCCCACTTGGATAACGAGTCCTGGGCTGGATGAGCCTGGACAAGAAGGTAGGGCGGGGAGGAGGAGGAGGAGGAGGAGGAGAGGATCGCTCGAGTGCATAAACAATTAAACCATGGACAGGTGATTCATTCGCAGACAGGCCAGACTTGAGAGTTTTCTGACAACGCAGCAGTTGAGATGAAGCTTAATTGCATGTGTTGGCTGCAGCAGAAAATGAATTGTTCTTAATAGGGTGCCTCCGACAGGCCATCACGCTGAGGAGGAAACCGCATTAGGTATCTCTGTAGGGCTTCTTCCTTGAATGCTATTACTACAGTAAGTTTGCCCACCACTGTCAGTGGACAGAGCTTTATTTTTCATGACATTTGATCACTTTTTAACTATCTGGATGAAAGCATCATGAAAAAAAATACAACAATACACATTCCTTTACCTGAATTGTTGAGCACAGGCTGCATTATGTAACCGTGGCTTGTAATTGTTCTATTTAAGAACATCTTCAGTTAGTTCTGTCCATTTTCATTGAAGAAGTGTGTGGCATGGCAGAATATCTCAGGAAAAATATGAGCTTTAGACAAGATGAAAGTACAATATTAAAGACAAAATGACGGTCAATAATCTATATTCCATATGTGTGTGTGTGTGTGTGTGTGTGTGAGAGAGAGAGAGAGAGAGAGAGAGAGAGAGCAAGGTTGTACACTCTCACTGTAAATGTCCTTGACATTCACACGCTCAGATAAATATATGTGGAATTTGCAGATGATCTGCATGTTCACCAGCATACGCCTTTAAACATCAGAGTAAATATTTTTTTTCAGCGAGCAAAAAAAGAAAAAAAAAAGGATTAACATATCTCTCCTCAACTTATTTGATCCTGTGAGAATCATCAATATTACATTGGAAGTGGAATGAGTAAAAAAGTGCTGATGTGTGCTTGTAACAGCATGGCAAGCCACTGTGTTTTAAGCATACAGATAAAGAGGTCCCGCAAAGGCTTTCAAAGGGAGAGCATGTTCTTTCTTTTTCTTTTTTTTTTGGTCTCCACTGTGAGCACTTCGCATTTTTAAAGGAACGGCAGCCACCTTCCATACTTAGAAAATCAACTGAAGAGTGTAGATTTTAATGTTGATGAGTACCATGCTTTCGGTTGCCATTATGTTGCTGGTGGTAAAAAGGAAAGACATAAATATTGACTCGACACTTTTCTTAAATTTCACAGACACTCAAATGTTTATTTTAATTTCATCACTTATGCTATTCCACGTCTGATATTGTGCTTGTGGAGTAATGAAGTTAATGGTAAGTGAGGGTCTTTTTTGTGTGCCTCTGGGCACAAAGTGGATCTGCTGTGTTGGCCTGTCATCTCTGAATAGATAGCACAATGGGTCTGACATTATGGCCGAGGGCCACCCACCCTAGCAGGTCACTGCTCGATCAGTACTTACTGTAGGTACTCTGCTAAAGGGAGACCAACTCTGTCCCCCAAGTCAATTTTTAACACTTTAACAAGAAGAAAAAAGGCTGTAATGGTTTATTGTTAAATTCCGATTTGTGTTGACATTCTAGGGTCACTGCCTGCGAAGGTTAACCCACGTGTTAATAACTTTGCATCTCAGCTGAAAATGTGTCTCCTGTGGTATGTGTGTGTGTGTGTGTGTGTGTGTGTGTGTGTGTGTGTGTGCATGTGTGTGTGGGTGTGTGTGTGACTGTGTGGTAGTGAATGTGTGCACGCTTATGCGAGTGTATGTGTGTGTGTGGACACGTGCATGTGCGAGAGAATGGGGCCTGAAGCACTCAGGGGTGGTTTAAACCGCACCATGTCTGGCTGAGGTGCAGTGGAGGGCCTCAGTGCTGTGTGGTCACCCACAGGCTCCTGGAGAAGGGCCAGCCCTGACCTGATAAAGATGCCTGCCCCCCACACACCAACACACACACGCGTGCGCACACACACACACACACACACACACACGCACACACATCCCCCACACACACACACACACACACAAACCCCCACACACACACACTCACACATGCACACACACACACACACACACACACACACACACACTCACACATGCACAAACACACACACACACACACACACACACACACTCACACATGCACAAACACACACACACACACACACACACACACACACACACACACACACACACACACACACACACACACACACACACTGGCTCCACTGGTGGACCCACCTCTACACCCAGCTCTTGACTGACAACACTTATCACCATTTCACTGGCCCCAGTTAAAACCTTTAAAGAGGGGTGCTTCAAGATTCATCCAAAAAACAATCTTGCTTGATTTGATTAACAGGAACATACTGTCATTTTCCATAGCAAAAATAATTAGTTTGTAAATCACTTAATGAAAAGAAGTGTAAAATACCACTAATGCCATGTTGAAAGTGGGCATTGTGATGAAACCATGTTGGGTCGCACAGCCCATGTCCTCAGATGGCACATGCTGTTTACCAAGCTGAGCAGGCTTTCCTTGGCACAGAGAGCAGGCATCCGTCGGGCTCCCTTTATTTTTCTGTTTGTTTTTCGGCTTATTTTTGGGGTCCTCGCACCGCTGTCATAGGAGACGGCTACAGAGAAGCCACAATGATCAAGTATCCGAGCGAGCCTGTGGTCGCAGGCATGACAGAGCGCAGAAAACAAGGCCGCTGGGTTTTCGGTCTTGTTGTTTGGGGACGCCTTGCAACAGGGCTCCGAGAGCCGCTGCTGTTGGACATGTGATCATTGGTTTATGATTTAGGGCACTCCGGAGAAGAAAGCTCTGGTTAACAACAACTTGGGCGTGGGTTTGGAGAGGGGGAAAACCCAAGGATCGATTCCCCAGGGGTAGTCCACAAAGTTATGGATGAGGCTGTGACAGTCCTCCACTGCTTTTGACTGTATTCTCTAAATGCTTGTATGGTATTTGTCTTGTAACAGAAACAGGTCAGTTTGAAATTAATGATCTATCTATCTATCTATCTATCTATCTATCTATTTCAGTGCTTTAAAATATTTGAGGCGTGCATTATTGATTCAATTCATTACTTGCCATTACTTTCAAATATTATTTTTACTGGCACACATAGAAATGACTGTATATAAATTAAGCTGTATTTGTCCTCACACTTTAACTAAAGTGTGTAAGAAAAATTATTTTATCCAAAAAAATCTTTTTTGCAATTAGCATAAGTGTGAGTGTCTAGATGTGCTTTCCCTTTTGAAGGCCTCCTTTGTTCTTGCCAATCGTGAGTTTATATAAAAGCATCTATTTC
>NC_063202.1:8838859-8868859 GCF_017589495.1 Alosa alosa
GACAGCTAGCGAAGGTTTCTGTCAGCGACTACAATAGGGTTTCTCCAGTGAAATGTGCATCTGGTGGCCAGCGCTTTCCTCCAAACTCAAGAGCACGCTTGTCTCTTGAGTGAATGTACAGGATGTGGAGGTCTATGTTTTTCTCATATTGATCTGCCAGTAATGTCAGACGCATTGAAAGCACCTTGTGGGTTCCGTGTGGTGATGATCAAACATGCCACAGTTTCATCTGGCTGTGTGTAATTCAAATGAATTGATCCTAAGTGGTAAACATCACACGCTTGAGGCAACTTTATTCTTTTTACCAGCATGTATAGCTTACAAGCTTACAGTGGCATTTTGGTTGCACCAATGTGAATGACATCAGAAAGTTGTCATGACAATAAAGAAATCAAGTGTTCTCAGAATTTGCCACAAACCTAGCAGAAGTTCCCTCGATGAAGTGCTTACACGGGCTGCACTGTAGGCCTATTTCGCCACTCTGTTCTTGCACACACCAGTTTTTTAGACTGCGATCCAAATTCTGTGAACAAATGAATCACTGCATTAAAATGATTTCTAATCCAGCATTTGTTAATGCTAATGCCATCTCTTTTATTTACACCGTAGATGAAATCGGTAAAATATGTTGAGAGAGAAAGTTGAGAGTGAGTTGACATCAGGCCAAATCACAAGGCACAATTAAATATAAGTAAAGGTGATGGATTGGGCCGGCGATAAGGACAGCAGGCATTCTCATTGACCTTGTTGGCACGGGAGAGGCTGCAATTGAGACTCTGGTCAGTAACCTGACACCATCGTGACGCACTAAGAGACCTCTTGAAGTAGTCGAGGTCGGAAAAAGAAACGAGCACCGCATCGGGTTTGTGGCCGCACTACCCGCCTGCTGCCAAGGCCGAGGCTTACCCACTAATTCACCCAAATGAGTGCCCTTATTCATGGTATCTTTACACACATTTCCACACACACACACACACACACACACACACACACACACACACACACACACACACACACACACACACACAGAAGGCTTCTGCATACAAATACACAGACACACGCTCATAAACACCCAAACCAACAGCTCCACAAACCCAGCAGTAATAGCTATAGACAGGAAAAGGGAGATTTTTCACCACTTCGCTGCTGGAAAGAGTACCTAAGCCCTTGAAATGGAGTGTATTTAGGCAGATCATTCCAACAAAAAAACGTAATGTTGGGTTTGCTCAACATCTATATCTCACTTGCACGAAAACAACATCAACTTAAGCGGTGATATACCTTCTTAACCATGTGCAGTCCACCCATGGCCAAGCCCTTTCATGTGAATGAACTGCCAACAGAATGCACAAATAACGCTTGTCTTGTCCAATTGCTTTGTTCAGGGGAGAGGTTTGTCAACAAAGCCAAGGGTAATTATGCACCTATTAGGATTAGACTAGATTAAGCTATCATACATATGTGTTTGGACAGTGCCTAATACCAGTCTAATTAAAGCCTATTATCTAACGTCTGCAGGCCAAAATCCTCTTCAGTTGCTCCAGGCGAAGTTTATCTGAATGATCCACCTTAAGGATATAAACAAGCCTTTTCAGTGCTGGTGTTGACTAGTCTCATGATAGTAATTGCAATGCTAATTTTGAGATAACTGTTTCTTTGGCCCACCCCACATCAGAGCAGGAAATCATGCCTGTTAAAGGGGAACTTGGCAACTATTTTAACGTAATAAACCCGTTTAGAAATCATTTGGATGGTTAAATGACCTGTCCGGTGAAAATGGTGACTTTCCCCTGCTGCCCCTAGCGTCCCCAGGCGGAAAACCAACCTTGCAACATTGAGACTACCGTCCCGGAAAGAGAAGTGAGAAACAAGAAACTCGTTTTAAATCGTGTTTCTTACCTTGTAACATCCACATAGTTCTGCCGAACTTATGCTAACCGTTTCGCTAGCTTGTAAACAAATCCATGTGCTTTATCGTGCTTTTTCCACAGTTTGAAATAGCATAATGCACAATTTATATATAATTAATATATATTAAATTATTAATATCGCTTATCCTGCCAAGTTTCCCTTTAAACTCCTCAAGGTAGTTTATCACATGGTATCACATGACCCCCTACTCCTCAAGGTAGGGGGTCATGTGATATTTCATCCCCCATGCAGTTGGGCACTACAATGACAGTTAAGCATGTTCAAATGTTTAAATACAACACAATAAATGGCAGAGTCTGAAGTGGTGCCTTAACGTGGCTCTGCCCATTCATAATTGTAATGTATTCAATGTTCTGTATGTTAAAAACAGAAAATGACTGTGGAGTCATTGGCATGTTACACTGGAACACTAACAATTTCCTCACAGGAAATAGCAACATGGAAGCGTTGAGTTATTTAAAACGTTGTAAAAGTATAGAGTTGCTGATCTCTCTCATGCAGTTGAAGAAAGCGAGATGACACTTATCTGATACAGATGACTTCCTTTTCTAACGTTTAGGTAGATTAGGCAGATTGCACGCCTCCATTTGTCAAGACAAACCCCACACCGCTGCAGTCATCCAAGACTCACAAGTTCCAAACATCTTACAGTAAATCTTGCCTTTATTGTAACCCAACTGACCTACAGTATTCTAAAAGAAAACGGTAAAACAGCACAGAGCTTTTTGCTGCCGGCCATATTTACGGTGCCTGGCAAAGGCTCTGTGCAGTGGGGCTCCCCGCGCTCCTCTCTCTGAGTTCATCAGTCAGCAGGCTGCAGTGGAGCCGGCGTTTTGGCTAGAGGAGCACCGCAGCACGGGGAGATAGGTGCTCATTTGCATGTTGAGGTGGTGCAGTAAATCTGCGGGAGAAAGTGGTGCAGAGAACCAGGGGAAATTAAGAGGGATTAATGGGACCCGCTCGTCATGGTGACCGATAGCGCCTCTCGTTGCTCGGGTAACGGGGTGGGGTGGGGTTAGAGGGGTAGGGGTGGGTAGCGGGTCACCTTGGGTTGTTCTTGATGAGGCACTCATGGGGGTTGGAGCTCAAGAGATGATGGAACAAAAAAAACAAATGTGTGTACTGCATTAAGCCCAGACCTGAGATTGTCAACAGGAGGTCCTCAGGAAGTTTGCCAAATTATTTGATTTCAATTTTTGCCTCTAAAAAGCAATTACAAAAAACATGTTCTATGAATATATTCTGTAGCACTTCTGTAGGCCACTCTTCACATGATAGTTGGCCCTATTGTGAACAATATGCAGGGTAATAGGAGATACTTCCACAGTGTCTATAAGTATAAGTATAGTATGTATATATACTCTTTTGATCCCGTGAGGGAAATTTGGTCTCTGCATTTATCCCAATCCGTGAATTAGTGAAACACACTCAGCACACAGTGAACACACAGTGAGGTGAAGTACACACTAATCCTGGCGCAGTGAGCTGCCTGCAACAAAAGCGGCACTGGGGGAGCAGTGAGGGGTTAGGTGCCTTGCTCAAGGGCACTTCAGCCATGCCTTCTGGTCGGGGTTCGACCCGCCAACCCTCCGGTTCCAAGTCCGAAGCGCTAACCATTAGGCCACAGCTGCCCCTATATCAGCTAGACTAGCCCATTGACTCAGGCTACATCTACATTATTGTGGATTCGCATTAATTTGGATTTTAGGAACAAATCTGTTCCGCCTCCTCAAAGGCCGTTTCCGTTTTGAAGTAAATATGTTGCGCATCCTCATTATTACCGTTGATACGCAAATCTCACAACCATTCACCCTTTGTCAATCAGGCAGATCCATGCATTGTGTTGCTCCTCTGTTCCGTCACACACAATGTGAGGGACTGGGGAAAGTTTGCGTTGGGCCTTTCTTTGAAAAGGCCTGTGATGAAGATAAGCGTCACAAAGGCAGGGCTGTGCTGAAGTTGGACAAGTTACAGGTGACAGTTTATCACACTTTCATGTCGCTTCATTTGTCTTCAGCAAGTAGACATGCGGAGGCCTTTGGTATAGGTTTTACTGGAAATATACGTTGTCTGTGAATTGACCTGGTTTACATTGTGAGGAAACGTCACAGGGTGAAGGGCCACATCCTGGTCCATACAGACTTGCGGTCGATTGCATTTAACCACATCCTTTCACACCACATAGAGGAATGGCAGTGAAGGGTTACCGAGTATTGTGTTACCGAGGTGACTATGTCACCTACTGCTCTTGTTTCTTCACAGCTACCGTAATAAGCTCACAGGAGCATGGGGACTTTCAGAAGCTAGATAGGCATCTACTCTTATTTGCTTAACTTTATAATACTGTCTCTCTCTAGCCTGATGAGCCAGACCAAAATCAAGATGTAAGGTCTGGGAACTTACCATTGGCACTGCTCAATCCGAGGGGCGGGATAAACGGTTGTCTTTCAAATTTCCTTTGCACGCAATAGGATAGCGCTACCACTCAAGAGTCCCATGCATTTTCCCACCAGCAGAGCTAGTTGGCTATTTGATCAAACTTTTGCCAATTAAAAAAAAGCTGGTAACACTTTATTTTAATGTGTCGCTGTTACAGTGTACCTACCTAATTAGGTACAGTGGTACAACCTGTGTAACAACATGTACTATCAGGTACTATCATTGTACTTGCATTATGTATTTGTGGGTACCTACATATAGTTGTTACACTGTAATACTGAGTGCTTTTACAAAACTTTGCCAATTTGCCAACATTTTCATCAGAGGCAAAGAGCTGACCTGAGACCTGCTGGATGGGGTAAATCTGGTCATGATAGATTTGATATACAAAGCATTCTTAGCTCCAGTCAAGGCCTCATTGTCTTCAGTACATGTAACAGCTGTGCTGCTACAACCTTGTTACTCTTTGATACAGTGGAATAAACCTATTATGTGTACCAGTTAATTACTTACATGTACATATGACATGTATGTTATGTCTTCGATGTCTTGGAACAGGTCTACTAATTCACTACGTAGTACATATATTAACTGTGTTGGTACACACTTATTGCTCTTTGATACAGTGGCATAAACCCATTAAAATGAAGTGTACCAGTTAAGTACTTACAATTACATATTACATGTATGTTGTGTCATTGGTGTCTTGGAACAAGTCTGCCATTACCCTACATACTGTAGTACATGTATCAACTGTGTTGGTACACATTTATTACTCTTTTGATACAGTGGAATAAACCCATTAAAATAAAGTGTACCAGTTAAGTACTTACATCTACATATATACATCCTGTAATTGATGTGTTAAAATGTGTCTGCTGTTACACCACACAGTACATGTGAATTAGTAGACCTGTTCCAAGACAAGACCTGTTCCAGTTTATTCCACTGTATCAAAGAGTAACAAGTTTGTAGCAGCACAGCTGTTACATGTACACTGAAGACAATGAGGCCTTGACTGGAGCTAAGCATGCTTTGTATATCAAATCTATCATGACCCGATTTTACCCCATCCAGCAGGTCTCAGGTCAGCTCTTTGCCTCTGATGAAAATTTAGGCAAATTGGCAAAGTTTTGTAAAAGCACTCAGTATTACAATGTAACAACTATATGTAGGTACTCACAAATACATTATGCAAGTACAATGATAGTACCTGATAGTACATGTTGTTACACAGGTTGTACCACTGTACCTAATTAGGTAAGTACACTGTAACAGCGACACATTAAAATAAAGTGTTACCAAAAAGCTTAACTCTAATCGCGATTCAAAGATAGCCAGCAGCAGCAGCATCCATCTTCATTGTTTTCAAGTAGCAGGGAATTCACACGGAACCGTCGCCGACTCTGTACACGATGTGATTGGCCTGATTGAAGTTTCATTTTTCCAGCTCGCAAGCCAACGGAGAGTTGCTAGACTCTCTCTGTAGCACCTGTTCAATGAATAGCCAGTTTGCCAGTTGTGAGAGTAAGGAGTGATAGTCTTACAAATGACATGAGCGGTTCAGTAAATAGATTACACATAAAGCAAAACGTGTGTAGGCACACAAAATTCTGTTGACCTCAACAGGCTGTTTTTTTGTTGTTGTTGTAAAGTTGTGTGGCCGACGATGTGGTTGTGTGTGTGTGTCTGTGTGTAGTAATTATAATGCTTGTGTGTGCGCACATGTGTGTGCATATATGCAAGTTGCCTTGTGTGACTTATTTGTCCACGCGTGCGCAATTCTGTCTATTTGTGCTGCTTGTCAATTCCCCATCCTGTCTGCTCTCCATGCGAGGCAGCATCCGTCAGGGCTTAAGTAGTTTTCCAACAGTACATTGACCTTGAGTGCCTGGCATCGATTTCCTGTGGCGTTGCACAGAGAGGGGTCGTTACCGCGACGCCCCTCTGCGGGGTGTGATCGGGAACAGATTCCCGAAATCCCGATACACCCCTGCCTGCTGGGCGTGATGGATCGCCCGAGCCTGCGCCCCATCAATCCCCACCTGCCTCGGCGGAGGTGACACCTGTGCCGAATTTATCATCATACACGCGACCGACTCGTCAAACCGGCAACGAAAGAGGGACAGGAGGTGGAGTGAATGTAGGAGAAATGGATCCCTAAATAAAGACAACTCCCTTTACCCATAGTGCCACTAGAAGAAGAAATACATCAAAAACGTTCAAATAACCATATATTTTGATATATCAAACCATCATACGAATGTGATTTCAAGCAATCATATCAGTTGGTGTATAAAATAAACATTGGAATAATATGATAATGTAATATGTGAAAATAATGATCAGTATCCATTGCTACAAATAGTTTAATATAAATTAATACGTGTGTGAGAGTTTGTGGTGAGAAAAAGCCCAATTTAACCAGAATAATAATGACCCATAATTACCATTGCCATCAATCCGCAAATGGTGATGAGAGAACTGATGGCTTGGGCTTGGTGAACTCATCACAATGTACTTTATGTGATGGAAAAGAAGGTCACATGACCTTGACCACACACTAATTCAATTAATTACCCACACTTCCCTGGAAAAAGATTTTATAGTCCGCTTAAAAAAAGTCTGTTATTCTTATTGCCTTGTGAAGCGATGCATAAGGCTGTCTTTCACAAAGGTCTACTTTCTGTCACTGTTTCCTGACAAGCCAAGAGCTGAATTAACAGCCTGTGAAAGAAGAGGGACCTAACCCATCCCTTCTCTTTCTCTCTCTCTTTCTTCTCATCCCATCTCTCCCTCCCTCCATCTCCTTTCCCTTTATTTCTCTCTCACATTCTCTCTTTTGCTCTGGTTCAGGCCAGGTATTGTATCCTTGGCGACGGTGTGTGTGCTTAGGAGGCCCGTCCAGACTCCAGTGCCCGTCCCAAAACCGCAGGCCCATGTGGAGCGGAGGAGCTCTGCCTACCAGATCCCACTCCAGTAGGCAGCACAATGCCCGCTTTCAGGCTCTTGCACTGTCCGCTCCAGACTGGCTCTCCATGAAGTAGCGACAGCCTGGCTTAAGCTTGCCCCCCTCTCTCTCTCGTTGTGTGAACCCTGACCACTAAAGAGCTTAACACCAGGCCTATAGAGTGAAAAGAGAAAAAAAAGTTAAGTCCTCATAACACACACACTTACCAGGAGATTTAGGAAATCAGTGCACAGCCTCACCCCTGTGTTTAGCTACTGATTAGAGACATCAAAGGAGAAGAGGTACGAATCATTGATTTTGTTTGGGGGTCTAAATATCACAAAGACCATTTTCAGATGAACACCCAACCCCAAATGTAACTGAATTTTCATTTCAAAGGCCAAGACATGTCACCAAGATGTATGATTTTATGCAATATGACACCACTTTGGTTGGTCTTCCATAGTGATATCATTGTCCTTTCCATGTTTTGAGGGGTTTGAGGTTAGTCTGGCCGATTAGCTTGGATTAAAGCGAGGCCTGTGGATTGTGTTCTAACATGACTGTGTTTGGTTGACAGCTCATGCTTTCAGTGTCCAGGGTGGTAGTGCAGCTGGGTTTGCCAAAGAGATTTTGTTCCTCATCTTGCCTACTTTCACAGTCACCCTCCCTTTACTAGCTGAAGACCACACACACAGGTCACACACGTCCACACACGCCAGCTTTCCTACACCTCCATCAATAACTTGCAGAGTGGCCATGGCTTTGACAACTTCAATTTTCCAGACAGACCTTCGTAAGGAACACAAAAATCATTGAGAGTGCCCTGACTGAAATGTGATCATTTCCTGGCGTGTATAAAGTCCTTTTCACAGAATATGTAAAGGAACATCACATGCATGGTACATTTACCCACTCGCCTTATCCAAATCTGTCAGCCTTGGTCACTGGTCAGGATGGGTAAAATCTAATTTTCCTTCAGAAGAACTGGAAAGATTTACTACGAAAACATACTGCAAAAAGAAGTATAATTGGTGTGCACAAAGCAGCAAAATAAAAAGGCAGCATTTATGTGAATTTTATGACTGTGTACACTATTTTGATGCAGTTCTCCCCTAATTATATTTCTCTGTATTATCTAGTACACATGCATAAATTGTGCCAAACAAACAAAGTGTCTTCACATAAGCAGAGCTGACATAGAGGAACTACAACAAATCCAGGTTAAAATTACACAAGAATAATTGGGAATGCATTTCGCTGTCAGTCTCTTCCTTTTCCTCACTGCACCTCCATTCTAGTTCACTTTCTCTCCACTTTATTCTCGAAAGAGGTGCTTTGAAAGTCTCCTCTTTGATCTGCCCCCACTGGCCGCCTGATTTGCCTCCTCTGCAATGTTTGATTGAGTGGAACATTAGACAGGAGTAATCTATCCACAGATGTTTGCCGGACCCGATCATGATCCTGATTAGCATGCTTTGATAGGGAGCCGCTTTGAATGATTCTTTAAAGTATTGATTGGTTGAATATGGCAATCGAGGGGGCAGGGCAGGCAAAGAAGCGCTAGCTGTGGTAGAGGGATGACCTCCGCCCACTGTGGAAGACTGAAAATGGCTTTGCATAAGCTCTGACTGCAGAGTGACTACACTCTCTACCTGGAGACTAAGTTAAAGTGTAAGAGGAAAGATAAATTTGGTTTGAAAAATGCTAAGAAGAATGCTAAGAAGAGTGACCGCAAGCTCCATGCAGAGGATAGCTCCCTTTATAGGTTAGCTAGGTGAGTTGAGCTGAGCAATGTGAGATACTTGGCCTTCTATTAGCAAAGTATGTAGGACCATTACAGGATTATCACAAAGCAGGAATTTTGACATCCATCTAAGGAACAGTTTTCACATTGCTGTTATTGCTTTTATCTAATTAATTTGGTAGATTAAATTTGCAAGTATTACCTCACCATAATGATCATTGGAAAACTGCTACAACTTCACTTTGCCCTTTGTCAGACTATTGTAAATTCATACAATCACCTGATGGTGTGGATCAGAGGAATCAGAATGCTTCAGCCATGCTTATGTGGCTATTTTTAGCCATTCTCCTGATGGCTCACTTTGAGAACTCAGTGACTCCAAGCTTGTACTTCTCTTTACTGGAAAAAATAAAATAAATTGTCATGTAATAACACTATCTTAACATTGCCACTCAATTAATAAATCATAAATGAATAGGTTATCTGATAACCTAACTTCTGACAGCTAACTTCTGCTAACTTCTAGCTGACTTCTGAATGTTAATCCAAAGTTATGGGAGAGCAACAATGTTGTATTAAAAGCAATGTTGATTTATATCACTAATAAAAAATCGTCCAACTGATGTAGGTTATGTCCACACATGCAAAACTCAGTATCGGAACTCCCCCTATTATCATCGGTCCCGTATGTCCGCCGTCTTTCGTGTACTTTCGTGTATGTGTCACTTAATATCCATTTCTATACAAACCAAGACGGCGGATTCCTAAAGAAACACAAGCACCCACACCATGTTTCTAAATTAGCTATGCCTAAAATTACATTTTACCATGACTCGAAGAGCTGTAAACAGTGTTGTAAGGCTGCGTGTACACATCCGCTTGGAGCTCCAGTGGAATTATAATTTCATGACGAGAATTCTCAGTCTAATCGTTCATGTGCCGTTGAAACGGCGTAAATAGGCGACCCATCAAGCCAGCACTATAACTCCGAGCGTGGTAAACAAAATCGGATATTTCAGGCAGTAAATGCTCCTGTTAAGATCCAAACCAGATTTTGTTCAAATCTACACACCTACTGAAAAATGTAAGGTTCATTTAGCAAATGTTATTTTGAAGTGTTAAAAAACATTGTTGTTTTAGAATTTCCGAACAAAAGTGGTGATAATTGGGGGTGTTACGATAGGGCCTTTAGAGGTAGATGTAGGTCTCCCAAGGAAAGTCCAAGTTGTGCGCTTGGTTGTTTGAGGGAAAATGCCACAGTGACTATCAACTTCACTTTAAAGGTGCTCTAAGCGATGCCACACATTTTTTGGGCTAAAATATTTTATGTCACTTACTGCAAACATCACCTAACAAACCTAGCCCATAAAAACGTAACAAACTGTTCCAGCAAATCACAGACGAGATGCGTGTTTAGGAGAGTTTCAATTGCACAGGAGCAGCACGGGAGAGAGAGGGAGGAAGTAGCAAGCTAGCTCTCAGTTTTGTTTGAAAGTCAACAGAAGTGACGTTACCGAGCATCGCTTAAAACGCCTTTAATGTGCAAGTGCTCATTAGATATTTTTCATTGCGACCACCATAACTGAACTATTTGCCCAGTAGGAACACTGTGATACTTCCACCAGATTTACAGTTGGAGATGTACTCCTCGCACCAGATCCCCTCCTCAACAGAGTGGCGAGAGTATGGCTCCTGAGGGAGAAATGCCACTAAAGTCAGCCTGTAAGCTTAGCCTCCAGCTCATGTCATCACCTCAACACAAGAGATGGCGATTCTTATCAAAACAAGCCACTGTAGCAGTGAGCTGGTAAGTTCTCTATGGTCTGTCACTTTGGGTTAACTTGTACAGAGTGTTACAATGAGCTCATTCACGTGGGTCATCAGTGCACAACACTAGCTCATGATGTAAGACCCTGCATGAATGAGAAGCCTGGTCTCCCCTTAGCCATCAGCCCCCCTCTGTCTCCCAGCATCGACAGAGTAATTTGAACTCCAGATCCCAGGGGCCTACTCCTTTACTTCCTGCTCTAGGAATAAGCAGCATATTGATTAGATATCAGGCCCTAATTGGGCTCCGATCTCTTTCGTCCAGAGATGTATGATGGGGATGACAGGAAATGGATACTCCTCTGTCGCTTGTAAAGAGTCTGGTTGAACAAAATGTGTTCCGTCCACTCCACTGTCAAATCCCTCTCTGGCTCCCACTGTGCATCGTAATCTTTTTTTTCTCTCACTTCTGGACCGTCACCATATTTCTTTACACCTCTCTCTCCTGCAGTGTCTATCTTAGGATGGGAAAGGAAACACAGTAACCATGATACTAATATTGTGTGTAAGCATGTAACTTGCCTATACTGAACACATGTGCATCCAATAACTATTTGAAAGAATTGCATTTAGAATGAAATAGAATATACTTTAATGTCCCTATGGGGAAATTTGTCTTGGACTCAGCACAGCATAACCCAGCTATTTAGACATTCCTAATGGATGTGAACTAGTTAGATAACTAGAGGTAGTGTGAAGTTTGAAAATTCCATTTATTTTCTGGAGAGGTGGCATCCTCATCTTGTTCACCGTGCAAAGCTGTGCATACAGTAGGATCTGACCTACTTCTACGGGCATACCAGGAGACCAGCATAGGCCTCATAGGGAGCTCTAAGCCCCACACGGTCCCTCTCCCTGGAATACCGCCCTGGAGTACCACGAGGCGCTCCGCTCACAACGCCCACAGCTGGAATGGGAATACAGAGCCTTAATGGGCACTTAGAGAGCGGAGAAAAAAATATTCCCTCGGAGACACGTGCGGTTTGTGAACCCTTCTCGCTGGTGTTCCCATTCTGCTCGACCCCTAGCTTGCAGCAGGCACATCTCACTCTCTTTCCATGGCTCTTTGGTTTTTAGGGTTGTTAGGCAGGCAGGCAGGCACCACTGGCATAGGGGCACTCTCCAGGGCTGATGTTCATACAGGGCCGGGTTATGGAGCGATTTTAATGTCAGTGTTCCATGTCCACAGTCGACATATGAGAATGCTGTTAGCTAATGGTGTCACCTCAAACCAACTGGGAGAGTGGCACCATTTTTTTCAATCTATGGCACCCAGTGTGCTTTTCCTTTATTTCACCAGCACCTCTTATAAATTGAAACTAGGCCTCTATTTACATTACAAAATGCTCTGCATTAGTGGTTAGTTGTCCCCCATAATTTCTTTTCACACTGTCAACGCTGGTCAGACCACGGAAAATTGATGAAATTATAATTTATTTTCATAGGGGATAAAATAAGAAATTAGAAACAAATTTTCTGAAATAAATAAGAAAAAAAATCTGTGTTGAGTGTATTTACATGTTTACTTTTCTCTAAATTGTGACTTATTATGCAAATAAGGAATGATATTTATGACAATATTGCTGCGCATCTGAATCCACAGTAACACTCTTGGTTTTATGTTTAACTGTCAACATTAGACATCTGTATCTCTCTGTATTTGCATTTCAAACCCACTTATTCATAGAGTGCCTCAATGGCAAAACAAACACACTGCAAAACAATTAAATGATAGTACTTATCAGTAACAATGACTAATATTGTATCCATTGTAAAATATTGGTCACGAGATTGACTTGGTTAAAGAAAATAGGGGTAGATGGTTGGAGAATAGAACACTTTTTGATGTACTGACAGAGGATTTGGATGTCATTGGAAAAAGACTGGGGAATGACTGATCAGTGAGCATGTGTGTGTGCATGTGTGTCTGCATTCACATGCACATGTGTGTGTGTGTGTGTGTGTGTGTGTGTGTGTGTGTGTGTGTGTGTGTGTGTGTGTGTCTGTGTGTGTGTTGAACTTTGGGAGGGAATCTGCATGGGGAGGCAGAAGTGTCTAAATGCTGACCATCTCAGCACTCCTCATCTGCCCCTGAAGAGAAACTAATTGACTGCATTGTCTTAGCCCAGAGTCCCATTAGACTGGTCTCAGATGGATAGTGTTGACTCTTCTCCCATTAGACCATCTGGTGTTAATGAGAAAGTATTTAATGCCTGTCCGCTGGATGTTTGGCGAGGAGGGGCTGAGAGGAGGCAGAGACGGGTTCAGAGTGAACAATGGCGGTCTGAAGTGAGAACTAAGCTCTAGGGTTGATTACATAGGAATCTGATGAGTGAGGAACGGATACTACACCTCTGCCATCTCCCTGACCTCAGGGAAAGGTACCGCTCCACTAAGCTTACCTATCACTAAGGACTGACCCTAGGCCCCAATATGCAGTGGTAATTATAACACGTATTGGGTGAATGGAATACCTCATTCTCTACTTTATATCAGAAAATGTGTTCAAATTACATAAACAGATGCAAGAATACTAATGCAATGATTAAATTGTTTTTTTGTCTCTGCACCAACCTTGAGTTGATGCAGCCAGCAGCTAGAGCAGCTACAGTGCTACACTCTGAGGGCATGAACATGGGGGCTCATGGACACAATTGTTGCCGAAATTCTCCTTTAATGTTGACTTTATAGTTTCCAGTTCAGTCCATGGCAAAATGCACTTGTGAGTGAATGGAAACTCTAGGAACATTGTTTGTATGTCACAGCATGATGGATAACAACAGAGTTCGTGACAAAAGAGGTGGGCTTTCTCTCAGACCTCTTCAAAAGCTCAGGGACTTCATTTCCCAACATTACAGTCAATTTGTGTGCTATGGCCGTTCCGTGGAGCTATTCCCCCTCAAGACTTGCTGAAATCCTTACAAATTGGGGGGATATAGTCGGTCAGGAACCAGATCCAAAAGCGACCCAGAGGACCACCTCTGTTCTCTTTTGGGCGTCTATGGGGACTGAGGTAGATATTCATTTAACAACCCTTAAAATCATCTTCCCTCTGGCTGATTCGATGCCACTGCAGCTGAAGATTAGGCAACGGCAGAGATGGTAAAAGCGGGTCTATTTTGTCACGGGGGGTGGAAGGAGTATTGAGGGAAGTCATCCATCATCAGGCTTTGAGAGGGGCCTTACATCCATTGAGCCAAATGGCTAAATGAAGATCTGGAACAGCTAGTGCATCGCCTGTAGATGAAAAGGAGTTCAGGATAAATGGTATATGCATTACATATCTGCTGCGTTCCTGGACATGATAAAGATGTAAGAAATGGGGAAATTATGTTAGAGTAGGAAAGGGGAAAAAAACACCCTACACCTGCCTAAATCATAAAACCATGACCGGGAGGAGAAATCTACTTCTAAATTCACATGGGAACACATGTTTAAGGAGTTTGCAAGTCTACATTTCTTGTGCTTGTTGTACACATTGGACTGTGTAGCTAATAGGTGATAATTCAAAGCATATCATGGTCTGATATTATAATATAATATAATATCAAATAATCATAAACACTGAGGTCATAGAATTGCAAGGATAAGTTTGAGTTAGTAAAAAAAGTAAATAAAAAACTACACACACACACACACACACACACACACACACACAGGCATTGTAACTGTTCTCCATATTATATTATATTATATTATATTATATTATATTATATCTACTTATTTTTCATAGTCCCTAGATGATAGTAGTAGGAATGAAAACATTGTTAATTTTGTTCAGCCTTTTACTTGTTTACTGCTACTGATGAATTGGAAATAACCATTAACCATTTATGGGTAAAGAATGGCAGTGAAACCGGAGTGTGTGTGCCCATGGTCTGAACAGTGGGGCATCTTAGGGGAGGCCTGCGGAGGTCTACTGTGGGCCGTGTGAGTCCAGAGAAGGACAGAGGTCGCCCAGATGCTTCCCATGACCAGCAGTCATTACGATTTTATTAGTATTCAACCAACTGACCTGCCATTTGATCTTGATTATGCCCATACACAAAGCCTAGCAGAGAATGTTGACTTGTCTTCCCCCGCAACACCCATGCAGTTAAAGGTCTGCCAAAGGAGTGCATTCAGAGGCATGGGCCTTTAGCCTGTGAGAAAATCGCTTGAGTCACAAGCTGGTATTCTTTTCCCCTCAGCAGGCTGGCCGGGTGGCCCATGGAGGCTAACTCCTAGCGGACATCACTGCGGCCCTTTGTCCGACGGCTCCGGCATTCCCTGCATGCCCACATGCCTCGGATGCCTACCTCTTCCTTGTTTTCTCAATTATGCATCTGTTTACTTTCAAAAGGGCTTTTTTCCCCTTCAGCACGGCCATTTTGTCCCTTTTGGCCCAAAGCTTATGTGGGAGGTAGAGAGGGCTGCTCATACCTGAAATCATTTTCCACTTTATCCCAGATAGCTATGATGCCTCAACAAGATGGAATAATTTGCACACTTGCATTTACTTCTTTCATGCAGTACTTCATACTTTCATCAATGATTACATTCATTTACTTCATAAATAAACTGTAGCAGTGAGAAGGTGTAAGAAAATATAAGCGAGTTACTGTACTCATCTTGGCACTACAAAGATAGATATTTAAACAGACACAATGATAAGGATATAATAAACGGGCTCAGTGTATATTGCAGGTCCATAGTGCGAGTCTGTGGCAGCAGCATGCAGAAAGAGCCAATCATGCCTCTCACCCCACCCCACCCCACCTCTCCACCCACACAGAGCGGTCATCCCCACTGACAGGCCAGTAGATCCTTATCACCGGACAGCGACAATTAGCTGTAAACCAACAGGAGAAGAGATAATGTGTCCTTATGAAAACCACTTGTGTTTACCTTCCTTTTACACACGGAGCGAGAGAGCGAGAGAGCAAGCGAGCTGCAGTCCCCTGGCGGAACAGGATACACACGATTTCTTGTTTTCCATCTTGTAATCCCCTCAATCCCTGGCTCTGAATGGACTAGCCTCAGAGACCAGAGCGAGCATGACTGTGAAACGTATGGGCCTTTAAGGTGGGGCACGTCCCCATAGAAATCCTCACTGTAATGAAATCTACACATTGCTAATTTACAAAGGCTATGTTTCTTCTGCTTTTCTATGTGTTTGTACTTTCAATCTTTTCAAGCCACCCCCACACACACACACACCACCACCACCCAACCATCCCTGTAGTCCAGGAGGCATTTGGTAAATTATATGTAACGTCGTATCAGTGAAGTTTACAATGTTTACAAAGCACTTGAAGCCCCACTGTTTAATCTCTTCCAGAATAACAACTGATATCAAGCCTCCTGCTCTTGGCACACGCCTGAGATATGTTCTGCCTCCCATAACTGGCCTGGACCACGCCCAAAATCCTCATATAAACCCAAATTCATGTAACAAGATATGGACTCGGAGATGTTAGGCTGCCACAACAAATTGGCGTCATGTACAGAGTGATAAAGTAGAAGCAAAAGAGATGGGGGGGCGGGACAGGGGTGAGGAGGGGTGAGGTGGTCTTGTGAAGATGGGATGACAGAGGGAGGTAATCGGAGAGTTGTGGGGGCCTGGGGGGGGGATTTGCCTCTTCATGTTCAGCTTGGACCAGGACCAAGTCGTAGCCCTTTAAACACAAACATTATGTCTGCCTCAATTACCCATCACTAGGCATCTCTTGTGTGGAGACGTGCGCACAGTGTCTGTGGGCTTTTAGACTGTTTTTTTGCGCCCTCTCTCTCTCTCTCTCTCTCTCTCTTTCCTCCTTCTCTCTCTTCCCTGCCTCTCTCCCATTTTGAATGCATTCAGACACTGTCATTTGTGGTGTTTGCTTTTGATGGAAGCAGTGATCTCCATTTTGACACACACACACACACACACATATATATATAAAAAAATTGATAAAAAAAGGCTTGCTGAAGAGGTCCATTTGAGCTGAGTGTTTTGTTTGTACAGGCACTAGGTGTTTCACTGATTAGCAATGAGGGGAAAAGGCTGCTGTCGCACTGGCACAGGTTTCACTTACCAGCATATGTGAGTGGAAGTAATTTTTCACTCCTACAAAACTGTAAGTCTTGAAAAGGAAACCAATGGTCTGAACTAATAGCTTGGTTTTCTTAAAACAACCCCTACACCTCATGGAAATGTGCAAATCCATTTGCTCTAGTGTGTGTGTGAGCAAAGCTCTCTTTTCCCTGATTTGCCTATGGCAACAGGTGTGAGATGGATTTCTCCCCAAGCGTGTCTGTAGCCTTGGTTGTAGATTTATTGCAGTTCCCTGCAATTCCCAGTCATCCCTTTCTCTCTTTTCTCCAAGTCCAAATGTTTTCATTTCATGTTTCCAAACAGGTCTGTCCCCCCAAAACAGTTACAGGACTTACAACCAGGTAACTTCCCGTCAAAGTAAGAACTCTTCAATGGTGGCCTTTTCCTCAGGTGCCAGAGACTAATTGATTTTGGACAAAATGACAAAGTAGCGTTAGGCTACTTATGGCATGAAACATCAGGCTAAACAAACAAAAAAAAAATGGCAAAATGTTTCTAGTAAAAAATTATGTCAAAAGTCTTATGTTTTTATAGCCATAGCCCTCTTGCCTTATGTGCATCTATGAAATACCATAGCCTTACTGAGTAAATCTGAATACATGTCCAACATAACATTTCACACAGTACTTGTATGCATACATTTTATTGGTCAACATTGATTTGCTTTTTAGGGTTTCCCCAAACACCATTAAACTATTAAGAAGTTCCATCAGAATTGTTCATTGCTATGAGGAAATGTATTATCTGGACATCAAACGAAAGACATCCTGTCTTTCCAACTCCAACCAAACAAATTAAGCAGTTGATTATGCTGAGTGATACCTCCGGCCCATTATCATCTTGGGAGTTTACATGAGTGTTACTAACACATTTTTGCAGTATTTTGGCAGCAGATGAGTCAATATGACCCTATTAGTTCCCAACAAGGGATGTAGCGGAGGCTAAACGCAAGTAAACACAGTTTATCCACTTCTTATCAGAGTTTATCCACCACTCAAAAGAGTTTATTCACCAATTGCAACGTTTAACATTCAAACATCATACTGTATTATCCACATTTTACATATATTATCACAATCACATATTATCCACTTAAAAATCCGATACCGCATGGCGCAGTCCTCACCGTGATCACAGAATTCATAGTTTATCCACCCCTTATTGTACCACTTCATTCATCCCTGTTTCCAACAGGATACTTAGACATAGATATTCGTCTTATTTGGGACCTAGGGTCATCTATAGTGCAATAGATAATATTATATCAAAATTATACTATGTTTATTGAGTCAGCGATCACCGCAATGACCACAAAAGTAAATAAGACAAAAAACAATCAATACTATCTATAGCCTGACGAGCCAGACCCACATTAAAATGTAGGGTCCGGGCACTCACCGTCCGAGGGCGGGATAATCGGTTGTCTTTCAAATTCCCTCTGCATGCAATAGGACAGCGCTGAGTCCCATGCGTTTTCCCACCAGCGGAGCTAGTTGGCTAGTTCAAACTTTTGCCAACTTAAAACAAGCTTAACTCGTGTCACACTGTTGGCCAACAGCAACATCCATCTTCTTTGTTTTCAAGTAGCAGGGAATTCAAGCCAAACCGTTGCAACTCTGCCATCAATCATTAGCCTATGTTAAGCCCGCCTAACGACTCTATACACGATTTGATTGGCCTGATAGAAGTTTAATTTTTTTCGAGCTCACAAGCCAACGGAGAGTTGCTAGACTAGCCCTGGAAGCAAATGTAATTTGCTGCCGCTAGGGTGCGTCTAGATTTCTAGGCTATACTATCTTCACAGTATGTCAACAAAACATGTTATATAAGGGTTGCATATAAGCACTGCAGAAACCCTTACTGATGTCAACATGCCTTGAGTATTGGCCTGTGCTGTCCTTAGCACAGATGATATGAGAGGTCAAGAAAGTCGCTCCTCAGTCTTCCTATCAGTATCTACATGCACTGAATTAATATTGACCAGTTGTGTCTACAGCAATAGGTTAACTGGTCTACCCAACTTCCAGTGAATTATGCAACCTGGTCTCATTACTGAAACCTTCCCCTTGGTTTGCTCCGAGGTGCAGCTGTTCGCGGATTCGAATCCGGCCATGTGCCGAGTCCAGTCTTTGTGCGTTGTGTTGAATTGTGCGGCTCAGCCCTGCAAACAGCTGCACCTACAGTAGGAGCGGATGTCGAGCGTGTTGACAATTGAGCTAAAATCCCTAGGCTGCTCACTAAAAACAAAGCAACCAAGATGAGGCAGCTAACTCATAGACGGCAGTATTCCAGTAGTTCAGGGTTTGTGCCCTTCTATTTTGTAAAACGTAACAAGAAATAGGCACAATTAATTAAACACTTTGGTTGGGTAAACAAATAATACTTCTGAGCTCATGTAGGCTAGTTTGATGTACACCTAACTGTAGTAAACAATGTCTAAACGTCTCCCTTTAGCACCCCCGCTGGCCAGTTTGCACCTCAGAAACATACAGTACCTGGTGGTACGTTTGGCTGGGTCTGCGAAAACGTTCCCAGGGGAATGTTCTGCTAATGAGACCTGTCACCAGATAGGAATTATGCTAAGCTATCGCTAACAGTGTCAGACTGGGTTATTGCACGCCTAGAAAAGAGACTCTGGGGTAGATGGCAAATAAGCTATTTTCTCCAAAAGTTGGTGTTCCTTTAATCTGAATATATTTGATGTGACTTGGAATAAGATTTGGTGGCCCCCAGTGTAGTGCTAATGACCTGAGAGGAGACTGTTCTTGTGAAAAATATGGACTAGATTTAACCCTCCTGTTGTGTTCATTTCATGTTTAATAGTTTGGTGTTCCCGGTGCATTATAACTTGTTATAAATCCACAGTATCATATATTATCATCTAATGTTGTGATGGACCTTTGAATCAACCTAAGTTCTATTAGATATTACCAGTTTTGAACTTCCATTTGCTATTTATGGCCTACAGGCCTCATTGACCTGAGCTCATGCAAGTCAGAAAGGGGAAGATACTATTGGGGAAGGTTCCAGTGGGGGCTGGCCTTGAAGCAACGAGGGGGAGTGAGGGAGTCTTTGTGTGATGTGTGAATGTACAGAAGCACACATACAGTCCATCTGATCAATAGGTATGTGCCTAGACTCAATTTTATACACTGACCATGGTCTCACCTATTCATTTCTATTCTATTCATTTTTGACCAGGAATAGACATAGGTGTTCTAAAGTTAAATAAAACACCCAAATTGTTATGAAAATGATCAAAAATTGTTTTGTGAGTTCAGATGTCCTGTGTTAACAAAGTCATGGAGCCTCATGATAGTCAGAATAAATTAACAATATTTTTGAGAGAAAAAAATACATTTTTACCGAATAACACAACAGGAGTTTTAAAAACGACTTAAAAAGTCTTCAAGGCATAAAGATGTAACTGGTATTTGATGTAATTAGTATTGCATACGGTATGCCTTTGTTAGCCCATACATCCTGCATCCCAATCCCACCATGCACAGCAGCTGAAGCAGAAACTGTTTTGTTTCCACCAAGTCCAGCAGACCAGAGTGTGCCTGGTCATGCTTGGCAGCCGACTGAAAAGTCGCAACTGTCCCCCGAGGGCTGTCCAGCTCCAACCATGCCCAGTCTGAGGGCAGTCGTGTGCCAGCCGACCATTTCAGCCAAGTTGTAAGCGCCTTGGCATCGCCACGGTGATCTGGGGAGCTGGATTAGAGTGTTTTACCATCTCCAACTGCCCCTACTGTTGTTTTGTTTTATGTTCCCCCCCATAAACGAGCCTCCCCCATGGCGCCCCAGATGTGATCAGTCTAAACACGTAGAGGATATGGGGAGTTGGAAGCAGATAAAAGAAAGTGTCTCACCCAGGCATGACCCAGCAGACTGAGGGACCATTAAAAAGGGGCATGTTTCCAGAACGAAAAAAGATGTGTGGGCCATGATACCCTGATACCAATACCATACACAAATGTGCTCATAGTACACACAAACAAACAAACAAACAAACAAACACACACCCACACACACACACACACACACACCACATAAATGTCCACTAGGTCATTTTAAATTTCATATGGTTTCAGGATTGTCTTTGCTTTGGCAAAGTCATGCTATGTTATACTTAAAAGTTTATTCATGTATTAAAACTGTTTGTTTTTCTTTAACTTTAATCTTGTAATTGGAATATCCAAAGTTGACATGATTTTCCTTATGTTTCTCATCTTCTCATCCAGTTCTTTGTCTTTCTGGCTGACACAAAATCAGCTTCAGCAACAACACACACACAAACACACACATGCACACACACAAACACACACACAAACACACACACACACACACACACACACACAAACACACACACGTGCACACACACACACACACACACACACACACACACACACACACACACACACACACACAAAAAAAACTCCTGACATGGGGCCAAGGCTGACACAGATGTTGAGGGAACTTCCACAAGAGGTTTTGAGAGGTGACAAGCAGTTTCACAAGTATACACAAAGCGCTGCTTTCCTCAGCGTAGTGTTACCTTATCTATCTAGGAATGACTCGGCCTCTGATGCAGCATTTTTCTCATTAACTAAAGTGTATTAATAAAGCATCTATACAGTAATTTGTAAAATCCCATCAAGCATAAACATTCAATCAGCTTGTAAAACACCCACAGATGGATGATGCAGTTGTAATCTGTTTTGAGTCATATCAGTTTGAGTTCAGAACATCATATGCTTGCAGGTTGCATCAGATGAGTGCAACATCATACAATTATAGATATTTATGAGTGCCTCATTCCCTTTGTCAGGGTTTCAGTATTCAATAAGTGTGTTACTGTGATAACTGCTCCCATGGTCCAGCTGGCATTGCATGAAGCTTGCACTGACAGAGTCCTGGTTTGAAGCTCACCTGCGAGTGAGACAAGCGCTGATGAAAAACAGCCCACATGCACCACCTCGCTCGCTTCCCACTCGCTCGGGATAAAACAGGACTCACGAAACGATCAAAAAAGCCACAGCTTGGGTCTTTAACATGGCCCCACACTTTAAGGCCAGACCAGGAGGCGACCTCTCTCTCTCCCTCTCCTTTTCTTTCTCTACCTCCACCTTAACCGCTCTCTCTCTCTCTCTCTCTCTCTCTCTCTCTTTCTCTCTCTCCCTGCCCGGCAGCCATTTCCCCCTGCCTGCTGCTGTTCCAGTGGTTCTCTTGTTAACTGAGTCTGCTCCATCCTGTTGGCTGGAAAGGCGCTCACTCCACGGGAAGGAGACGTGTTAATTAATCATTTGTGACTGTGAGCGTGCCAGCACAGCCTTGTTGCAGCCAAATGGGCCAGCGGGAGGCCAAGAAAAGCACATGCGTAGCACACACACACACACACACACACACACACACACACACACACACACACACACACACACACACACACACACAGAAGCACACACACACACACACACACACACACACACACATAAAAGACACATCAGGGCCCACACTGTAAATATATACTGTGAGCCACTGCTATGAGAAAGACAAACATACATCAGAATAAAGACGCATGTTCAATGTTATGTGTACTGCCAACATCAAACAGCCAAGAGACTCTGGGCTCTGGTTGGGTGAGGACAGAGTTAAGACATGTCTCTGGCCTCACTGCTCAAAGCTCTAGCTACATTACAGTACGTGCAAACTGTGACTTCTTTCATTTACAACCTAGTTCTATGATATGTAGATATATATAGGTCTCTCGTAGTGCACTGACACAGGAATTGTCTCTGGATTAAACTAGGCCTGCAAGTCTCATTCAGGCATTTAAGGACATTTTGTTTTTGTTTACCTTTCAAAGAGAAATGTATATTCATAAATGTTGCAATAAATTGTTATGATTTTCTGCGAGGGAGAATGCACAAAACAGATGGTCTTGCAAAAAGCATTTGCATAAAAAATATAACAAATTAATAACACTATTATAATGTCCTTATATAATAGAAACTATACTCCTGATGGTGAAATAAGATTGCTGCCAGTCACTCAATGTAATTATGATCTACTACATTCTCAACAACAGGAGACAAACTAATGACATCTCACTAACGCACAGTTTTTTTTGTATCATTGAATCAGACTTTCAGAAGCATGTCTCTATAAGCATCTAGTACAGGTATCATCTTAAAATGAATTTACATCATACATCATGAAGGACAGGTAGACACACACCTTATTCCTGCTCTCTGCTGAGACGACACACACTATGCAGTCATTTGATCTGGGTTGGACCACTGCTCACAAATGAGAAGAAAGCTTTCATAGCATGACATCTATGATTTCAAAGCATGCTAATCAGTACCTACTGATTTACTGTTGCTGTTTGTACATTTTCGCCTATTCAGTAAACGGATAACTAGTTTTCAAAAACTCCTTACTGCTGCACAGTTCTTGTTCATATTTATCTCCTCATCTTGAGCAGGAGAACTGTGCACACATAAAGCATGTGAAGGATTGGGTATACTGTAGCTATGAAGTGCTGGCATGCCACTCTGTGGGGAACTTCATCATGAAATCCCCACTGAGGTGAAGCCTCAGCACATTACATGCCCCAGTATACCCAATCCTTCACATGCTTTATGTGTGCACAGTTCTCCTGCTCAAAATGAGGAGATAAATATGAACACTCCTTCCCATCCGTATCTTCTGGGAGTGAGGCAGAGCAACAGTAGACTACAACCCGGAGTCTGGTTTGAAAGCACTGTATTACATATATGCAATTATGTGCTCTCTGGCCAGACGGTGATGAGAAAATGGCAGCTTGCAGTAGTGGAGCGTGTGCTATCCACATGCCATAAATAATATACGTTGCCCTGTTTTGTGTTTTGGATGGAGGCCACGAGTATATGACTTAAATTGAATGGTTAGAGCCAGTAAAAAGTTTACTGCCCTTCATCTGGTGAAGAGATTGATGGCCCCCCCTCCCCCTACACACACCACTACCACCACCACCACACTACCACCATCAACCATCACCAGACTCTTTTTTTTTGTTTCAGGAGTGAACGACGTGTTGCATCATGTGTAACAGAGCCTTTTTGTTTATTTAAGAAATTGAGGTCTCCAGGCGCGTGGTTGACCACACTAGACGCCTTTTGATAGGCCAGAGCCCTGCGGTGTTGGTTTAAATGAACATTTAGAAACAGCAACACTTCGAAAAACTGCAGAAAAGGACAGACAAAACTCTAACAGCTGTGGCACACAAGCAGCAGGTCTACAGGTTCCTGTAATTTGAGGTTACCACAAACAATCATGCTTTAAATCTGACTTTTTTAAACCACTTGACTTTCATTTAGGTGCAAGTTTTGTACTGATCACTATGAATAAGTTAAACAAAGAGTATTTGTCTTAGCTTGGCATTGGCAACATAGCCATTGTTTTGCTAGGTGAGATTATAGACCTGGGTTGCATCGATAGACTGGTAAGGGATAAGCCTCGGAGACAACCCTCTGATCAGAACTATTGTTCTACAGTATGCCTGGGTTAGCCTACTCAGATCCCAAAGACGGAGACAAACAAAACTCCCAGCTAAATAATGGACTTACTGTCTTACTGTTCAAAGTGTTATTGATTGCAGGGGAAAGGTTTGCTGCAGTCGCTGCAGATGTGATGTGTGTGTGGAGGAGGGGGAGAGCCTACTCATTTCACGCTGATACAGAGCACTCTATGTCATACAGGTGTACCTCTGACTTTGATGGCCTCACCTGGGCATTTGACAAATAGAGTCTTTGTGTGCATCGCACCCCTCACTTAACTCGCGCCATGCATGTGTGAGTCAGCTGGGCCTGCACACAGTAAATCTGTCTTCATGGCGCTCCGCTCCCACCACAAACTCCCACCTGAACACAGGTCCCAGTCCATGGCCCACTGGAGTCTCCTCAGCTGCATCCCCCAGGCTGTGAACAAGACAAATGATCTGTCTGTTGAGTTGCTCTGTTGAACTGCGGGCACAATAATCTACCCAAACATACAGTAAAAGCCAAAGGGCAATAATATCGTTTGGCGTGTTAATGGCGGTATTTTAGTTGACACGTTATTCTAGCTTACAGTAACACATTCACACACAACACAATAATGTTTTTGCAAGAGTATTTCTGCTAGTGCAGAAATGGTCGTATGTAGTGGGACGCTTATTTGTGATTTGATTGCATAAATGTTTACACTCACACATCATTAAAGATTAGTCATTATCTTTACCTATATCACAAAACTATTTTTTTCCATTTTGTAGTCTATAAAGGGTTTTACACAAGGGCAAACTTGTTAATTTGCCTGCTGGCCAACAAGTCGGCCTTCAAGAGTCTACATCAGAGCATTCTTTTCTCCTCAAAGACATTCAACCTCACAATTAAACACACCTGGAATGTTAACAGGGACAGTTGTGGAATATCGATACTTAATCAATTAGCATTGATTTCTGTATCAGCACTGTCTTGACAGACACCAAACAATCCCCTGCACACACAACGACAAACAAACCGCCATGATTATGGCCAAGATAAAGGCATTTCCAGGTTAAAGGCAGAGGCATCATCCTCTGTTATATTAAAGCCATAAAAACATTCATGGGTGACTGCACATGAACAGTGCAGTATCACAGGCATGGCTTGCTTCACTCACAATCAAATCTCATTGATCTGAACAATTAGGCCCCTGGGAATGATTTGACTGCTATGTACATGTTTTACGTCATCCTTGAAGTCAGACCTTATTGGATTCTCTGTCCTTGTCTCTGATAACAGACAGATAATGGTGCCAAATGAAAGCCACTCAGACCCAAAAGAGAAGAAGAAAAAAAAACACTGTCTGTCTGTCTGTGGAGATACCGGACGCCGCAGATAATCCAACGACATCTATATGGACTTAGCCCTCTGGCGTCGGGGTGGGGGGTGGTGGACTTCAGTGCAACGTGGATTGACAAACAGAGATGTAGCACTCCACAGGAAACAAGGCTGCCATCCTGCACCGTCGACGCTGTTCTCGTAAAAAAATCTGTGGCACAGGGCAGAGAGAAAGAGAGGGAGAGAGAGAGAGAAAGAGAGAGAGAGAGAGAGAGAGAGAGAGAGAGAGAGAGAGAGAGAGAGAAAGAGAGAGGGAGCGAGAGAGAGGACCCGCAGGAAGTGAGGTGCTGTTGGGAACCCCCTCCTTGTGCGTGCACAGCGGATGAGGCCATCAGACATGAGAGAGGAGTTGAATCATATCCTGTTCTCATCACACCGCCGTGGCCACACTTTGTGCTTTCTCCAGAGTCTCCGCCCGCCTGTGCAGTCAAGAGCATTTTGCACGTTTACAGGATCTCAACTGTGTGAAGTGACATGTGCTATCTAGGTGTTTTCTGCAGGGCTGACATAGCAGATGACTTTTTAGGAACACCCCTGCTTCGCAAGCTTACAGTACACCTGCTTACACTTTACACAAGCTTGTACTTTTCTCTGTTTATGGTGTGGTACGATACTTATATCAGGCCTCAGTGCTTCAAGTCTGCAACTTTTGATGGGTTAAATGAAAATACACACACAAACACACGCACACACACAAACACACACACATACACACATATCAGATAACACAATTTTGTGAGCTCGGTTTCAAGAGCCACCTTTGTTTGAACTCAAACACCATTAGCGTAGACACTGATGAAGCTTACTCTTCATTTGGCCCGGCCTCACAAAGCCGCTCTGATTGAATGAAAGAGCACTCCAGACCACAGTGCACTCTCTCTCTCTCTCTCTCTCAGCACTGTGCTATTGGCCACCAGTTACGTCCACTCTCCGTCCCTCCTCTCCCTCCCCCCTCCGGGAGTGTAATTTGATGGCACTTGTAACAGAATTAAAAAGCAATTAGCCTTGAATCCCTGCCTCTGCGCCCAAGAGGCAACCCACCTGTGGGTCACTTTTTAATTTGGCAAAGTGCTGAGTGTTTATCAGGAAAGCTAAAGACAGAGGTGGGATGGGGTGGATGGGGTGGGGGCAGCTTTGATATACTCAATAGATGGTAAATCCCGTTAGTGATAACGCCACAATCGCAAGAAAAAACTCCCTGTGGACCAATTTCCATTTAATCCGTTGGTTAGGAGCGAGCCATGCTGCGTAACAAATTATTAGAGGTGTCATCTGGCCCTGGATTAAAAAAAAAGTCTCCCCCACTTCATGAGCGAAAGAAGAAAAGAAGACAAGAGCAAAGCAGAGTGGGGAGAAGAGGAGAGGAGAGTTTAATTAAAGAGCCTGATCCCTCTTATTTGTTGAAGGACTAATTGTGTCTGCTCTGAAAATTCCCCCTCTGCCCTCCAGGGACACAGCCAAACAACACGGGAGGCGCTAAACCCGTGTTTGTCGATACCACAGCGGCGCCTCAAATTAAATAATTCCAATCTATGAGTTTATTTACTTCACAAATAAATTAACCAGGGTTAGGCCCTTTTGTTTCGGGCTTCCTTGTGGACGAGGCACATGTCCCCTGAGCAGTGTTTCACCGAGAGGTGTGTGTGTCTATTATTTTTGTCTTCTAATTAGAGCAAGGCCCACGCCACATCCTGACGGACATGTTTTTGAGTTGCTGCCCTGGGGTTCCGTGTTGTACATGTAATCCTACAGGCTGGGGCACTTGACTCAAAGTGACCCTTGACCCCTCATTAAACCAGCGTGCATTTCCCCCCTGCGGCCCTGCGCTGTTTTCTCTCTCTCTCTCAGTGCAGTCGGACGGAAGAGCCAGAACAACCTGCCCCAACAGCGGCTGTGCCTCTCAAACACAGACAGCCCACGTCTGCCCAACATGTCTGCAAGCACACGTGGCTGGAGCCACTGGACGTCTTATTTGGTTCATAAAACAGACAGTAAAATCCTGCTTCCCAGTCGGACGGCTGGAAGCCTACCCAGCATATGAATCAACACCACTCGGCTTACATGAAGCCCTGTCGAATTCAGTACTGGTAATTTATAACAGGCCTCCACACATAACACCGCCATGGTTATATAGTCATAATATTGACCCAGAGAAATAGGGGATACTGTCAAGTACAGAAAAAGGATTTCAACGTGCAGACATGGTTAACGGTTGTGCCAACTGAAGACTGACAAATCTAGAAAGACAGCAATGATGTAGTTAGACCTTCTGCAAACAGGCTCTGTTCCTACACCTGAGTAAAGTACATAGCCCTCTTTTATATGCATCCATATGCATTTGTATATGCTGGCTGACATGTGTGTTTACTTTTTTATTGTTAGCACCTCATCTGTTACCGTGTCCCACTACTTCCTGTCGTTTCCTGTTCATGTCACTTGTTGCTTTACACTTCTTTGTGAACATCTTTTTTCAAAAGGGGAGAGGCTATATTCCTCATAGTTTATGCAATGCAATGTGTGCCTATGACTCTCAATGGTCTCCTCTAATTGGTCCACAAGGCTCTGTTACTATGTGGTATCAGCCAATCAGTCTGCTCTGTCCATGGCCCCCACCCTGTGTGACCCACTGATCTTTCCACTCTATTGAATGGTTACAAAGACACAAACTGATAGCGCCATTTCAGTGTACACTTGCACAGTATAGGGAAAACAGTTTAGAACTATGCATGTACTGGAATTCTCCTCTGTCTCATTCTATTACCCCTCCATATTAGACCCTTTATTTTCCCCTAGTGGCCATGTAACCAAGTCCCCCAGTTCTTCCAAAGCAGTGACAGAAAAGCTTCCAACTCCAGTTCATCATATGGATTTTATTACGATGTCAATAATGCTTTATGTTCACAATTTCTTTTCAGAGGATTGTCTCATTTTCCTTTACAACTTTTTTTTCTCTCTTTTCATGCTTCTCTTTTTTTTTATGTGTCTTTATGTACATGCGGCTCCAGTTGGCCCCACGCACAACATTTCCAGTGCTTGTTAATGGCTATAGCAGCCAGGAGAAGTGAGACTGGGACACAACAGGAAAAGCATGGCTGTCACCAATGGCTGCCTCATCTGGCTTGGTGGAAAAGGGAGTAAATTTATGTTGCGATTATTTTTCATGATCCCTCCGAGCACTGGAGAGCACTGCGCTGCTTATTTGAGGCAAATGGGAAGTGAAGAGGGGGAAGAGAGAGAGAGAGAGAGAGAGGTGTTTAATGGGGATATGCAGGAAGATGCCATTCACTTTTTCCTGTCCCTAGCCTCTCTGTCTATACTGAATTGGGGCTGGTACCGCAGATGGCATGACATGCTCTCTCATGAAATCCTGTTTCCCAAGACGTGCCTTTCGAGGAGCCCACAACTATGACCCCTCAACTCAAAAGATGCTGTCTGCACTGATGACTATGACGAACTGAAAAAATCTGGGGTGTTTCTGCATGAGCAATTCCGATATTAGATATCAGATCCTTTCTATCTGCCTTTCTTTCAACAAGTACTTAATTTGAGTGTGGACAGAAATATCTAGTTTTGTCTGATAAGGAGGAAAACGTAAAATAGCCTACCATGCAAAGACCTTTATCTACAAATAATTTATCACATAAAAGCATGTCTTAAGTATACCAGATGAAGATATGGCTAGCTAGATTAAAACAGTGAAACATCAATGTCTAACAGTAATCAGTAAAGAAATGAAGTGTTTTGTAACATGCTCCTATCTCAAGAGAGGCCTCCTATTCACAACAGTGGTGATGGTCTGCAGCTTGGTTCTTCATTTAAACATTTGGTATGTCCCAAGACAGGCAAACAAACAAGTCTGAGAACATGACAAACAAACAGAGGTCAAGTCAAATCTACAGCCATTATTGTATTCCCTCTGGTGCCTTAATGATTTTGACATAACCGTGTGGACTGTGTTGTCATGGAAATTTCCAGCTGGAGGACCAAGTGTGCCACTTCACATTTCAACCCTCACACAAATTGTGCTTCACACACAAGTCCTTTGAGAAACACTGAAATCCAGCCGTGAAGTGTAGTATTCAGTGTACAATGCTTGTCTTTCGTCAATAGGGAAACGGTGGCT
>NC_063202.1:8873859-8901359 GCF_017589495.1 Alosa alosa
TTACAGAATGCACATAGGGTGTCACTGTGTGTGTGTGTGTGTGTGTGGGTGGCTGGGGGATTCAGTAGAATATCAAGTAATTAAAATACACTGAAACAAAAAAGTCTTACAAAACTAGAATCAAGCAGTGCATGATGCAATTATGTGATACTGGTAATGGTACTGGAATCTGACATTGGATATAGAGCATTAGTACTGTACAATTGTAGTAGTAACTTAAGTCAATCGATTCATATAAGACTATCCAAGTTTATTATACGGCTCTTCGCAATGCTAGTAGAATGCTCCATTGACTTGAATTGGATTTCCCAACGTTCTACGGTAAAATATGCACCATGTAATGGCCGCTGAAGCATATAATAATGATGCAACGAGTTTTGTGCTTCTGATTCACATCTTTCATATCACTCCGCAAAAGCAGACGGTGTTCTGTTCAGTTGTGTTTTGAAGAATGTTTGATTCAAGTTCAGCATGTGTTGCAAACTATTTGTTTATCAGCAAACGCCACGATGAAACTGTAACAAATAAATATAAAGAGACATATCATATAGAGTTTATTTTTTCATTTTGGCAAGTAGCCGTATAATAACCGGGATAATGTATAGAACGCTGGTCATTGTCGGGAAAATAAGTCCCTTCAGGGCGAAGTAAGACCCTTCCACAGGCGTGTCGGGGTCCGATTCGCCCTTTCGAGACTTATTTTCCCGATAATGACCGGCGTTTTATATATTATTCCTTACATAATCACCTCGTTCGACAACAACAGCCCTGTGCCCAGTTTCCCGATAACGATGGAGACACGCTCTTAAGAGGGTTTTCTACGATTCATCTTACGATCGTTCGTTTGGTTTTTCCGACTGTTTCCCGAACATGCTCGTAGAGTGAACGCGCGTGCACTGCTCTTAAGATGCTCTTAAGGGGAGCTGTCCACGTTAATAGTTCTGAAATATCCTCTGATTTGATGGTGAGGTCAGGTGACTGCACATCACAGCTATAGGCCTACCGTTTAAACTTAGGATCTACACATTAATTCACATCAATACGAAAATAGAAACACTTTGACATCTGCATGTAAGCATCCCAAGTAGGTTATATACCACACACAGACATAAATAATTGTAATTATTTAAGATTAGATTGTTGCACCAAGAACACGTTTGAAGATAAGAAGTCGAGTAAGAAAGTGAGGAAATGTGTAGGCTTAGATTTTGATGCAGTACAGACTAAACCACATGTTCCTTTCTCTGCTTTTACCTCATAGGCCTAATAAATAAATAAATAAATAGCCTTCACTTAGCAAAGATAATGGCAAACTATTCTGGCAACGTCTCGTTTTATAACTGGATTGCATTTTTGTCCGCTTTATATCACATTATTATGACCATTAAATGTAGACTATAGGCCTACTATTTTGCACGCTAAAATCTGATTCATCGGGTAAACACAATAAAGAATGGGAACGTAAATTGGATTATGTATTCTAAGTTGTAATTCCTCTGTATGTCCTGTTGGTGACCTCAGTGAGAAGTACTGTTAAGACGCTCTTAGCCGATAACGAGAACTCTGGAGCACTCGTAGATCTACGAGTGTTTTCACGACGCTCTTAAGCTACGATGGTTTAGGGAAACAGTCGGCAAATCTTAAGACGTTCGTAAGAGGGACTTTACGACGCTCTTAGGCTTAAGATGCTTTCGGGAAACTGGGCCCTGCTATATTAACTTTTTACTTTAGTAGTTAACTATTTACAATTAATGAAGGTATAATATGTTTATATTGTGAACATGACTGTTGACTTCCTAGCTGTTCACACAATTTCCTTCAAGCTGGCATCTAAATAGTTTTAATATAAAACCAACAGTAATCATGTGACTTACAGAAGAAGAGAAAGTAACTCCTGCTGACGGCATTACAAAAAAAAAAAAAAAAAAAATGATGCTGGTAAAGAGCCATCTGTAACAACATGAGCCCAGAAACTCACTTCCTGTCTTCCCCGGTGTTGCGTTGCGGGCCCATACTTTAATCTGTGTGTCAGATCAGGTGACGGTGCAAAGTGTGTGGGTATTCAGCAGAAACCCAATGAATGAATCAAAGCAGTTCTGGCAAACAGCAAAAGAGGAAACAGGCTATTGTCATGACTGGCATTCTACTTTCTATTACTGAGGGTAATCACAGATGTTTTGAGTTGCAGGTATACAAAGGAAGACGAAGGGAAGAATTACAACAGTGATGCATATCTTCCCTGTTATCTTCCCTGCACTATGACAAATGGGTACTGGGTCAATGAGTTAACTATTGTGAATCCAACAATTTTGGATGGTTCACACATTTAAAGAAACTGTTGACTTGGACAAAAGTGAAATATGGGAACACTATAATTAACCTGTGAAATAGATGATGTGCCAAAGCTGTGCCGTACATTATTTAGTCTTAAGTAGTTGAGGGCCAATAAATCTCATTGCCTCATGTACTATTTTGGCTGATACCCAATAGCTCTCCACCAGTTCTGTGAATATTGATTTTATCCATACATTTTTGTTCTGTGAAACGGCGGGCCTAAGAACACTGCAAACATAAAAAAAACACAAAGAAGAATTGTGTATCACTATATATCATTCAGGTTTGGAAGCAGTCTATATGATGTAGTACCACTGAAATCAAACCATAAAACTAACTATGTAACTATGAGTTATGAACCTTGCACAACAGCAGAGAGCATGAATGTACAGTATAGGGTGTTCTTCAATGAGACAGAAAAAGAAAAAAAGAAAGAAAGAAAGAAAGAACGATAGAAAGAAAGAAAGAGAGAGAGAAAGAAAGAAAGATCACTTGTGCAGCTGTTCACAGTCCAAACCCTAGCTAACCCGTGTCTTCTTGGCTCCTCCATGCCCCTAATAGCCTCACATGTCCGACAGCTCTCTTCACAGGGCTGTGACATATTCACTGGTTTACTGCTGTTGATGCCCCAATTGGCCCGGGGCTTCCAATGTCAATGTCAGAGCCACTGGTGCTTGCCAGAGGTCAACCTGATCCACTCAAGAACCTGCCAGTCTATGTGTCCCATCATCCCATGCATTGTCATGTCACAAAAGACAAAAGAGGATGTCAACTGGTCACATATATGACTTCATTGTTGTGTCTCTCGGTCTCAGCGGCCCTCGAATGATAAATGTATTATTGTAATCACACCACGCCTCTGTTCACATTCTGGTGGACGGGTGAAAATTGAGATTCCTACTGGGCGCTCTCACTAAACTGTTGATGAAAGAGGACTGCTTCCTCCCTGCCGCCTCGCTACTGTGGATGATAAATCTAAACTGTAGAGTAGTGCTCTGCTCTCAGAGTTGGTGAGGTCTCGTCTTTCCTCATTCAAAGGAACAATTTTGAGCAAACAAAGCTGAACCCACCAGGCAATGACCAAAAGGCTGTTCATGTCAGCTTGGTAACACTCCATTTGCTTGCCAGTTCTGTTGAGAGTGAACTAAACACAGAGCATCTGTAATGGAAGTTGGTGGGGGCGAGGGTGGATATGGGTACACCTTCAGTGACTGTGCCCAACACTGTGATAAGAAGGTCAGGTCTAGGCTGTGCCTTATCTAGAACTTACGTTTACTTTACTCATATGGTTGCACTGGCCCAGGTCTTAGATCGTTCCTCGCTGGTCCAGTCCTGCTTCCCGCTGGTACATGGTGTAACATGGTGTAAAGTCCTTCTGGAGAGAGACAAATATTTGTTTGAATACATTATGTAATTGTATGATTACATTTTAAAGACATGTAATAGTCTTACAAATATACTACAAACTACAAGAATGATGCAGTGTCCTCTGACATCCACAAAAACATTGTCAGGATTGCACAGTGGGTATTGTCAACTTAGTTTTTGGTTTTTATATGCAATTTACTATAAAATGCCTTCAGTTTGGATAACAATCTTCTAATGCTTGGATTCAAATTGCATTAATTACAAACATAAAGGCCAAAATGGCCCTCATTCAGTTAAAGATCAATGATCAGGATCAATGGAAAGATACAGAACAACAAGGTCCAACCCACTGAAGCAGATGAGACTAAGCTAATCAGACAGACTTTTGCAATCTAGGTGGCCAAATAAGAAAGATAATGTTCAAACAACATTGCACTGTTATTTTAGCTATTTAGAGACTTGCCAGCTTAAAACTGATTATCTTAGATGAGATATTGGGTCAAAGGTTTTTTCTACAATCTATTCAAAACCTTGTTCTTTGCATGGGATAATTCTGGGTAGCTTGTGTTGGTGGTCATTGAAGAAAACATCAGCCACTTTACATTGGCAACTGCCCTGTACTCTACTCCACTCACTATTGCATGTGACCACTGAAATACAATTTAAAATTTTTTTTTTTTTATATTTAATGATACATCTTGATTTACATACTAATCAACTGGTAGATATATCTATCTATCTATCTATCTATCTATCTATCTATCTATCTATCTATCTATCTATCTATCTATCTATCTGTCTATACAGTCTTTGTTTAGATCCTTTATATTACCATATTTACAGTAGGCCTATGCATGTCTAATGAAATATATAGCAGACTGTTGCATATATTGCAGATAAACCATCAAAATATCAGAAGGCGAGCAGCATCATGATTATTTTGATCAACTTCCCCAACGACTGGAGGCTGAGCCCTGAATGATGTCGCCTATCATTACACTGTGTATATTCACCACTCTAAAAATATCCCCTACTACATTCTTAGAATGAGATCATGGGCTTTGCGAGAGAGACGTCGAGTGTATGATTATAGGCTTTTGTCAGGAGCATGAAATCACCATTTGTCAGCGCTGTGTCAAACTCGGCGTCCCAAAGTGGTTCAGGGGAAGGGTCTGGTGCACGGCACACATCCACACACTTCATCACGTTCATACCATTGGTCAAGACCTTTATGTACACAATCTTTATAACCGTTTAATCTTTTTTTACGACAAACGTCATGATAGCTGGCATTAATTCAGCACTGCTGCAACATCTGGTAACTGCATAAACAGAGAGGCCTTGGGCTACTCATTTTCAGGTGATAGAGGTTACATGTATAGGAGCATAATGAGGATGTATAATTGGTCACCGAATTCAGGTGGGTAGTAATGCTTTATGTATGCTTATTTTCTCCAATAAATTATACTTTTTAGTATGTTTATCGCAGAATACTTTTCAATCTTACTTGACTTTTTTTTAACACAAATCCAAATGTAGACGGCACACTGGCCTCTGGGCCATAGAGGCCTAATACATCTTGAACCAGGAGACTTGACAGTGAAAATCTATGAAAATCGATCAAAAAGCATTATTCTAAAGAACTAGCTGTGTGGGGATCATCTGGGTTGCACTTTTGAGATGTATGGGGATGTCCTTTTATAGGTAAAGTCGTATTTGGTAGCTTAATAACAAAGTCAAAGTCAAAGTCAGCTTTATTGTCAATTTCTTCACATGTTCCAGACATACAAAGAGATCGAAATTACGTTTCTCACTATCCCATATAACATAACATAACATTATGTAGAGAGCTAGCTCACCAGAGAGAGATAAACAAAATGTTAAATTAGGCCTACTGTTAACACGTTTTAAAGCTGTAATAGTCTGCTGTTTATTCAACGTAACTCATAGTAAAATTATATTAGAATTATTTCAACACTAATGCTATTTCATGATTTTCTCTATAGGGGCTATGGTACTGTGGTCCATATGAAGGTATAATACATATGATTTTGGATTTATCTTGATAATTAGGGGACTACTGTAACTTTGGACAATGATGTCAGTGTAGCGGTGAGAACGTTCGGTCATTCTTCATTGCTATGCTGGGTTGCTTGTGCCATTTTTGGAGAGGGTTATAAATCTATGATCAGCTTACAAGACAATGCTTACAAGACATTGTTACATTTTTTAATTTGGTGGAATGTCGTTTAGTAGCATGCTGTACATATGGCAGTATTATGGTGCGTTTATAAGGCAGATTTATTCAGTTTTTATATTTGAGAATAACTCTGAATGTAATAGCCCACCTATGCCTTAACATTGTTGTAAATATTGTGATATTTGAAGTGTACTACTTCAGTAGCCTTATTTTTCTTGTAATTGTCACAACACTTATGCCACTTCATTGGATCAGTTACTACAGATTTTGCACAATTAAAGCAAATACAATGACCAGAACTAGACACATTCAATTTCATCTCTGAGTGAGAGGACCAAAGGCCCACAAAGCCAGCAATGGATGAATCACACTAAGTGGAACATTTAAGGGGAAGGACAGAAGATACAGCTGATCGTTGAACTTCAGATAAAGTGCAATGTACACAGGTTTAATGTATGACTAGTGGCAGCTAGAGCGGTCTGAATCACAGTTCAGATAAAAAGCTTTTTATAGCTGTGCACTTTGTGAGCTTGGAACACCTTGTTCATAATTGCATTACAGCGACAATCCAACCACGCCAAGTGGACAGTATTTGTACATTAAAAAATACTTTTGTTCCACCAAGTGTAATTACTAAACTTGTTCCAAAAGCCTACCTTCTGTGCAGTTCATATAAAGATGAACATCAAAAAAGATGTCGGGCGATGTGGCCAGTAGAAGGCCTGTTGTCATTGCAGCCTGCTTCGATATGCTATGAAACTCAGACTTGTGGCTTAATCAGATGCAAATCAATCTTTTCAAAAGTGTGGTACTTCTGGGACAGGAAGGTTTCCTTTCCTAAAAATACCATCATAATTAAGTGCATTTCTACACTTATTTATGACAATAAGCCCCAATATCATTCCGCCATCAGTACCGGTATCCAGTGGCTTTTTTCGGTACTATATTCTGGATCTGTAACAGTAGCGGGTTGCTGTTACCAGTGAAATTGGTGGGGCTACCAAGGTCTTCCAAACTTAGTTTTGCAATACCTGCTGCACAAATACACTGCTTGACAGACTGATGTGTTCTCGATCACAATTACAGTAAGTCATGGCAGCTTTTGACCCAGGACTCCAAGCTGAGTCTAAAGGAAATCATTTTGGAAATGTACTGATTACTGCTACCCCTCAAAGCTCAGCTGAAGTTCTGATAGAGATCTTATCATGTGAAAGAAGCAAACTAGTCAACACATGTTCCTATGTCTCCATGTTCTGCAGAGTGCATGCACACAACAAAGTTGCCATATAGGCATATTTTAATGTCAGGACATGTTTCCTAAACTACCCATGAATACAAAAAACAAGCATTTTGATCAGTTATTAAGTGTGTAGTTTCAACACAATCTACAATCATTATTTCTTATCAAGCAAGCGAACTGGTGAGACAAAATGTGTGCCTTGCACAGGGTAGACTACTGTGCCAGAATATCATGTAACAACATGAAAAGTACGCACATAGGCTATCATTGTTCAACATGTCACCAAACTTGCCTGAGAGAGAAGAAATCATCAGTCTCCATACAAAACGTGCAACGAATCATTAGCAAGTATAAATGCATTTCTTGTCAGTAAAGCTCTTCTGTTTCCAGAGGTTTGTCCCTTCCAGACACTGCTTCTTTAAAAAAACGGCACCTAAACACGTAGTGGCCAAAAACATACTAGGCCTACACCTGTAGTGGTTTGGCGTACCGGTCTCTCCCAGATGTGCTATTCTACCGAAATTAACTTTAGGCTAACTGTGTCAAAATTTGTTGATGGATGGCCTGTGATTAGCTGGATGGCCGTTCAATCAGTCTAACTTGGCCTGTGTGTGTTGTCAAACACAGAACAGAACATTTATTTCTCCACATTTTAGTTTTGTTTAATCCCATTAAAAGTGTGCGTGTGTCTTGGTGTGTATGCATGGGGAGGAAGTGTTTCAGGCAAAGTGACATCTCACGGTTGCAACGCCCATGGAATACACCCCTGGCGTTAATTAGGTCTATTCAGCAACAGAGAAAGCATTCATAACTTAAAACGTGTGGATTTAAATATATGCCCTGATTTGTGTGTGGTAAAATAAAAAGACATGTGCCTCAGTTAAACAGAAAGAATGAACACTATAGTCATACTAACCCATTCTATGTGTGAAGCTCTACGCCTACTTAACCAAAAGGTGGCACTCTTGAGTTTCCATAGGGGTGAGGGATTCGTCTACACAGTCAAAAAGATTGAGAAGCAAGAAAGAACTAAAGATACGTTTATCTCAATTTGAACACATATGTTAAATGTAACATTTGTGAACACACTCAGTCTCAACACCAAATATTATTTTCATTGAAAATTAAAATGAATGTCCATTTTTTTTATTCCATAAGCGCTTATGCATGTGTTCCGTTCTCTGTGTGAACAAAGTAGAACTAAATGCATTCTAAATGTCATCTTTACTGTTATTTGACAAAACTGCCTTAACTGTGGGTAAATGCAGTTCTCCAAACTACAGAGCACAAACATGACTTGCCATTGTGGTTCAGTCTAATGCGCAGAAATACCCGATTATATTAAAATTAGTAGACTTGGATACAATTACAAGTAGGCTATTTTTAAATGAACGTTGTAAAACACCGTATTCCTACAAGCTTAAAGGAGATGAATGAATGTCTAATTTATCTAAAGAAAGCGAGTGGATAAAGTCTATGGGCAATGTGCATGTGCATACCGTGCGTTAACGATACAGACAAACAGGAGTTTATGGTTTAATGCTTTCATTTTCTTTTCATTTTTTTTAAAAAGTGCACGAAACAGTTAAGAGTTTGAGGTTCAGCTGACAGTCAGCTGATAACCTCTGACAGTTGAGAAAAGTTTTGTTTCTATAGCCTACAAATATGCTAATTAGCTACCGGTTTGAGTGAGCCTATTGGCTCGTTGGTCGAGTCAATTTCCCTGACGTCAACCCAGCTATAAAACTCAGCAATGCTTTTAAACTCATCTGCTTCGTGATCCTTTTAAAATTCTCTTACGAGCCCGGGCAATTTCATTGTTCAAGCCTGCATTTAGCATAATTCAAACAACTCTCAACTCTACCAATCTACGGTATGCTCTCTTGAAATGTTAAATGTTTGAAATACAAAGCCGCCGAAATTCTTCTGAAAAGCAAGGAAAACGATTTCTGCACGTTGAGCTCCGATGCATCTGTGCATTACACTCTGCACAGGGAAACTAATAGTTGAGAGTTAGGACCGCGTCGCCGGAAAGCCCTGAAAAGCTTTTTTTTCTTACTAAAGAGAAATACATTTAACAACATCAAGCTGGCTCACACTCTTCCAAACCAGACCAGTTTGACAGCTGCTCTTCACCCCCTTTGGAGGACTGTCAACAGCAAGAGGATGGCATCAGAACTGGCAATGAGCAACTCCGACCTGCCCACCAGTCCCCTGGCCATGGAATATGTTAATGACTTCGATCTGATGAAGTTTGAAGTGAAAAAGGAGCCGGTGGAGCCCGATCGCAGCATCAACCAGTGTAGCCGCATGATCGCCGGGGGATCCTTGTCTTCCACCCCGATGAGCACGCCTTGCAGCTCGGTTCCCCCTTCTCCAAGCTTCTCGGCGCCCAGTCCGGGCTCGGGGAGCGAGCAGAAGGCACACTTGGAGGATTTCTACTGGATGACCAGTTATCAGCAGCAGTTGAACCCGGAGGCTCTGGGCTTCAGCCCCGAAGACGCAGTAGAGGCGCTGATTAACAGCAGTCACCAGCTTCAGACATTCGATGGCTATACTAGAGGGCAGCAGTTTGCCGGTGCAGCCGGGGGAGGAGGCACCATGGCCGGGGAAGAGATGGGATCAGCCGCCGCGGTGGTCTCCGCAGTTATCGCTGCTGCAGCCGCACAGAACGGAGGTCCACACCACCACCACCACCACCATCACAATGCGGGGCACCATCAAGCGCCGGGAGTCTCGAACAACTCCGGAGGAAACCACCAGCACATGCATTTGGATGACCGGTTTTCGGATGAGCAGCTGGTGACCATGTCGGTGCGAGAGCTCAACCGGCAGCTACGGGGGGTCAGCAAGGAAGAAGTAATCCGGCTCAAACAAAAGAGGAGAACCCTCAAAAATAGAGGCTATGCCCAGTCCTGTCGCTACAAACGTGTCCAGCAGCGGCACGTCCTGGAGGGAGAGAAGACCCAGCTCATTCAGCAAGTTGAACACCTCAAACAAGAGATCTCCAGGCTGGTCCGGGAGAGGGATGCCTACAAGGAAAAATACGAGAAGCTCATCAGCAATGGCTTCAGAGAAAACGGATCCAGCAGTGACAACAATCCTTCCTCCCCGGAGTTTTTCATGTGAGTCTACGTCTAATAATAAGAAAAGAAATACAACCCGAGCTTGTCAGTGCCCCATGTAAAAGTTTTTCATGTGAAATATTTTTTTCTTTTGGGGGTTATTAGACAAAGACAAATCGATATTGCCAACTTTCAAAACATTTTCTTTTTTGGTTTTCTGACAACCAAGGCTCGATCAAGCCTGTCAATCTGACTTTCATACGATTTTTGGGGGGCTTGAAATAGAAAGATCGAACTTGTCATCAATAATTATGAACTTCATTTTGGAGCGTGCTCTGAAACCTGCCATCTTCGTATTTTTTTTATTACCATGCCTATTGTTTTTCAAGCATTTTGTCGAGCTCTTCAGTTTTCATCGATGTTCATTTGGCTTGCAGTGTTTTTGAATAAGATTGTCATATTTTTTAAGCAAACTTGACATTTTTTATGTGTGCATGCCTAGAGATGTGTACACCACTGAAGCTCATCAGTTTGCCCATCTTAGAGGTGCTTGCCAAACCGCTGTAATTACCTTCTGTATTAAGTTTTTTTTTTGGCCTTTTACTTTTTTATCTGCCAAAGTAAGAAGACCGCGAGCCTGCCATTTTCACCCCATCACCATCTCATGCGTTATGCTTGCTATTTTATGTTAAGCAGCAATATTTTACATAAGACACAATATATTGTTTGTATAAAAAGAGACTATGTGTTATTGGACTGCCCTGCATGCTGGACATGTACGGTTTTCTTTCGTTTTTTTTGTGCTTGTAAACTTTTCATGGATGAGTCCAGCATGGCATTCATATATTTCTTTTATCACCGAGTCACTTTTTTGGAATACAGCAAAAAAGTGAAAGGACAGCTACCACCCCCTTCCCTGAAAAAAAAAAACCGTGATGACTTGCACGAACATCGGCACCATTTCCATACGGCCCATGCACTGATGCATTCCTGTTGAAAGTTGGCGGACTGGAGTCAATGTTGCGGGCTGGGGGTGGGGAAGGAACTCATCGTTTCCAAATGGAACCAATCCCTCTTCGGGACTAAACTGTCTGTTGCTTAAAGCGGTTTGTTTATTTAATACATACCCCATTCTTGTGCATTGGATAACTCTGGAATGAAAGACTGATGTTTAAACATATAATTTAAGTATATAGTTTTATTATATGTAAGCCTAAAAAGTGAAGGTTGTTATGCCAGAGGCTGATATACAAAAGAAATGTCATGGCCTGATTAGGTTTAAGAAAGTTGTAGGATTTGTGTGGTCCTATGCACTAAATCTGTTATTGGTGTTCAGAGATGGGAGGCATTCAAGTTTGTATCAAAAGCGGGATTTACATGGGCGGAAACTGAGTTTTTGCAGCATGTGCTTGCAATTAAAAGAGAAGTGTGACAGATGCAGTCCTTGTTATCGCTTACCACTGTCTGTATTTAAAAACCAAAGTATTAAACGAGGAGAACCTTAACATGGATTACCATCCATTCAAAAATGAGTTATGTAAAGACCTGAAGTATTTTGGACTGAGTTGCACTAAAATTGCCTGCAATCATATATTACAAAATGGAATCTATCTAGAACGCTAATTCAAAAAGCAGTTTCATGGCATTGCTGGAGAATTTAACGATATTAGTTGTCATATCACACACAACTAGTTTCTTTTTGTCTTAAATTCATTATTTACATGGCAATAATATAATAATCAATAATGTCTGGACATTGTTTATAGTCAGGGATTGACACCCTGCCTGAGAAATGGTGAAATACCATTCATCAGTAAATTTTATAAAAGTATGTTAATTAAACTTTCTTCATATATTTTGCTGTGCAAAATTATTTCATTCACTAACCATATGTGATGTTCATATGTGCTTATTTTCATTTCATACAATTATATAATATGCAATAAAAAAAACAATTTGGGCTCAATTAAGTCTTACGTCTCTCTTGGTATGGATCGAGTACGCAGCACTTATTATATGTTGATAATCAAAATAACTAGTCATTGAACTCAAATACAACACTTAGCGGGATAAGTGATTTTCATAAACACCTTGTCTTCGACCTGTTTTGTAGTGATGAAGTGAAATTCAGTGCGTAAAGGGAGATGGGCACATAGAGAGACAACGGCGGGTTTTGCCAGTGACAGGACATGTTTTGAAACTTTGTGCTACCAGGAAATGCTTATACAAACGTAGATACTACACATACCGTCATGACCACCACTGCACGTGCACTACCACCTCAGTGACAGGTTTATAGACAACCGCTAAACTTCCCTTACAATCTTGATCCATAGCTTGCGGTTATGTCTAATCAGGACATACTGTAACTATCATGATAAGGACGAAGGGATAACGTGCAGACCATCCTTCAAAGGGTTGTTTTATTATCTTACATCAAACAATACCTTTGCCGATATGATCCGAAAGGTAAACCAATCATACTGTATCAATTGTAAATGTCTAAATTTTGCAGTAATTGCATGGAATGCTGCGACTCTTGCTATTCCCGCCTGTTAACAAAATTGCATCAGGCATCTGTTAGTAGAAAAAGTTAATGTGGAATCCTTCGCTCAATTACAGTTGTTGCCTTGAAATTAGTATAACTAGGCCTATATGGAGTAGCCTATTCAGAGTCCTGAGCTGATAGGAAGACTTGAATTATAGCTTTATATCAGTTTAAAGAGTAGCCCCTTCTGTAAATCAACTATGGGTTTTCAGTGTGGTAGGCTATATATGTCTTACTACTGGAGTTATAGTTGTTTTCTCTGAATTAAATCATGTGAAGTTTTCTTATCTTAGGGACAGTTATTTTCATTTTGCATTAGCTAGTCATTAAGCTTAATATACTTAGGTCATGTTTGGGATCATATTGTAGCACTGAAGTGGGGTACAAGGGTGTTCTTTTAACTGTGGATATATGTTCAATATTTTGTGAACATAATGTTGTCAGCTTGGTGCCATAGGAGATGTTGAAGCTTACATTTGACAGAAGTGAAAATGAAATTCATGCAATTAATAATGTCATGCAAGTGGTATAGCTTTTATAGGATCTTTGTTGATGTCAGAGTAGAGATATATGAAGCATTGGACAATGGAGTTATATCACAATATGCTCATTATTATTATTTTAATGTGATGATATTACAATAATTGAAGTACAAGTATATTTTCCTTTTTATTGAATGGCACAGGTTTTTGAATAATTTTAAAATGAACACCCTTTCACACATATACACAATTTATAGATAACAAGTTTGCTTCTGGAACAATGTGGTCAAGCACAGAGGGTAGTCATGTGACCCATTCAAGACCATGTCCAAGATGTAGCGTTCTCTGAAAGAACCGGGACCCACACCCTGGAAAGAATGACTCTTCTGAGTCAGATCTCATACACCACGACTGTCCTCTTCTTTATTCTTGCCTGCAGAAAAATAGGTACAGAAATAGTTTCACAGGTTACACCATGCAGGGTCTAGGATGCAAAAGAGCAGGGCTGCTCACACTATCATTTTCCTATCAAATAATGTACTAACCTGCTGCTCTCGTGCTGTCTTCTGAACCTCATACGATTGGCAAAAGGTGCCTACAGAAAAGTCACTTAAAGAGATTTAGAGAAAAGGTATATATAGAGAGGGAAACAGCGAGACAGTGGCTTCAGCTTTGACAGAATTAAATGATTTTCCTGATGATTAATCTCTCAAAAAGGAGCCAGCTTGTGCAAGGTAAAAATGATAAATCATGAGGTGGGTGGGGGGTGGATCGCTGCAGCTGTGCCAGGCTTAGCTCTTAGCATGCACGCAAGCAGCGATTTATGACAGAGCCACGCTCTAGCTTACTTACACTGAGGAAACTGCTCAATTTATCTAATTACATATGTCTTTCAGGGGGGTAAGGTAGATGCCTTCTGTGAAATGCAAAAAGGCTTGTCATTTCCTCTCGCCTGGCACGGATTAGGTTGAAATATACTGAACTGATTCATTTTTGGTTAAATAATCACATGTATTTAGTTTTGTTAATGTATGCCTTTGTGCGGTCCAAGTATGCTTAAAAAAATCTGCACATAAAATAGACAAGCACCTTTACCACTTGTGTGTATGAATACACAGTTAAATTCCACTGCTATACTAAAATTACAATGTACAGCACATACACAACTAAAGACAAGCACACTGACCGACAACCTTTTAAATATTCAGAGAAAATATAATAATTAGCAAAACAAAAATGCATTCATGGCTTTTTCACCATCCCCTCATTCATTCTACACCTGTGTGTTCTTGTCAAAGTGATGTATGTGTTGGCGGTGTGTGGGAGCCCATGCATGGTGATGAGATGGTGGGCTTTTCGGGCAGCGCAGGTCTGTAAAGGGAAGTGTGTGTGGGTCAGTTGGAGAGCACGAGGGCCGATCATGGAGCCGCTGCACTGATCCACGCCCTCTTGGGACACCACACTCATTTCCTGTGTAGATCCTTAAGAGAATGTGTAAGACACACACACACAGAAATGTGTGTGTGTGTGTGTGTGTGTGTGTGTGTGAGTGTGTGTGTGTGTGTGTGTGTGCGCGCCCACACACTCACAGTGTGCGCCCACACACACACACACACACACACACACACACACACACACACACACACACACTTGCTGCTGTCTACAACTCACCTCACCTCTTACTGGCATACTGGGCAGTTCTCTCTCTCTATTTCTCCCCCCCTCTCTCTATCTCTCTCTCTTTCTTTCACCTGTTCCCTCTCTGTATTTCCTCAGTGCTTTTCCTGCATCAGAATGAATCATTGCAGGTCCATCTGTATTTGTCTGAGGAAATTAACCACAAATTAATGCCAGTCGGTAAGAGACAAAACCATCAATGCCAAGATGAAAACTATTTTACTTTAACTTTTAAGTCAAAAGAGTGATGCACAATAGGCCAAACCTTATATCCTGCAAATGTTTGGTATACGTTAAATATTGGTTTTTGAGAAACACAGTTGATGAGAACCTAAGTACACAACTGCATGTAGAGGTCAGGCATATCCCAGAGGGACGCTAGGCCAACTGGCCTGGTTTTTGCTTATTAATGATTTATCAAAACCATTTTTATTAGTTTTCCAACACGGTGTTAGGATATGTATATTTTAGTAGAGAGACTTTTAAGCAGCAAACTGGACACCTAAAAACAGGGTTTTATGAGTTTATGTTGATTTAATTTTACTTATTTAACTTGTGTGAAGAAATACCTGGTATGTTTTATTTTAGTCAGCCTGCAAGGTTATCAATAACAGTCCAAAGAGCAAAATAATAATAATAATAATAATAATAATAATAATAATAATAATAATAATAATAATAATAATAATCTTGGTATATTGGATATTTCAGCTTAAATATACAGTTGAGAGGGAAAACTGGAATGTTTTAGGGGAAGATTGGCATGTTTGAAAAAAGAAAGGCAAACAAGAAGAAAAAGAGAAAGAGAGAGAGAACAAGAGAGAGAGAGAGAGAGAGAGAGAGAGAGAGAGAGAGAGAGAGAGAGAGAGAGAGAGAGAGAGAGAGAGAGAGAGAGAGAGAATGTGTGTCTGTGTGTGTAGGAGGGCAGTTTCCAAATTTCTCCTTTTATCTAACGAACCTGTCTTGGCTGCTGAAGGTCATAGTGAGAAAGGCAGCATCATTCACCTTAAATCAGAGAATGAAAGCTTGCCCTCCCCCAGGGGTGAAATGTGAATTGTAGATCAATTAAGACACATTTATTTCAGTGAAAAATAATTTATCTTTCTCTCTGTCTCGTTCTTTTTATCTGTCTGTATCTCTTTTACTCTTTTGTATGTTTCTCTCTTTTCTCTCTCTCTCTCTCTCTCTCTCTCTCTCTCTCTCTTTCTCTCTGCTCTGAAGTCACCCATTGGTCCACATAGATATTCAGACAAAATCCACGTGTCTCCCATTAAAGGTGTTGTCCTTGAGAGCTTTGTGGCTCCAGGTTATGTTGATAATGAGGTGCATAATACTCTTAGGAGTAATTTTATATGACTGCAAATGTACCAAATGCAAGAGTGTAGTGACTTCTATGAATCTAATACTGGTTCCCCTAAGCTTTGCCTTAGATGGGCAAATGGGACTCGCTGCTCACTCATAAAAAAACTGCTTTACAAAGGAATTTCAGCATTTTTGTTTAGAATGTATTATTCATTTGGCCATTTTAAAATGTTGACTGCCATAATATCTTACAAGACCGCAAGTAAACAATTCAAAGAATTCAAAGAATGCATCGCATAGGTCAGTCTCAGCTTTTACATGGGGAGTTTTTGGTCTTTCACAAGAAAGGTTTCGAGAGTTTGGGCAGGAAGAACCCAGTGCCACTGGTCTGTCTCACTCAGCCTCTGCATCAGTGGCTTTGAAAAAGATGATTTTAGGTGGCTCTGGTGTGGATAGTTTTCTCTCCCTCTCTATCTCCCTCTCTTTCTCTCCCTTTACCTCTCTCTCTCTCTCTCTCTGTCCTCATGTGCGGCTACGTAGGATGCTAGCGCTCACGGTGACTGTCTCTGGCCCTACGTTCCCTCCATCATCTCCACGGCCGACCGCTGCTTTCCTGGAGTCGCTAACATTGAGTTATGTGGCATTTATTTGAAACCCCAATAATTTTAGATTTTTGTTTTTCCATAGAGGGTGGAGGTGAAGTATTTCCCTAGACTGGCTTGTTTTCCTGGCCTTTCAGAAACAGAGAAGGAGAGAGAGGAAGGCGGGAGAGATTGGAGGGAATGCACTGAAATAACTAACGCCACAAAGTGAGGATAGTTAGGACGAGGAGATGGGCATTTTCTCACCTCTGCATTATGAGGGTCACTATATTAGGACATAAATTATAATACATGCATCATAAAAATCAAGAGTGCTGCACCTCACAGATTGCCAGTTGACTATTTGATGTTTGAAAATGGGCCCAAAAGTAAGTAATATGGTTTATTATTTCAACAGATCACACCAATTTATTGAACAAATTCATTAAATGTTTTTTTTGTTTCCTCCTATTAAACATTCTTGCCAGCTCTCGAGCAGGTTGCGAAGCCAGTATTTGGAGGTCAGTGTGAATAACTGTAGTCTGTCATGGGTGCCCTGAGAGACAGTACAGCCTGTGCTGCCCTGTGCTGCCTCTCCTCTCCGCTCCTCTCCGCTCCTCTCCTCTCTACCGGGGTGTTCATTTCAGGAGGGCAAGACAATGTCTCTCTTACATCTGAATTCTAATGAGGCCAAAAAGGTGATTCAATGCAAACAACACCCCTCCGTTTGTACTCTCTGTCTTCCTCTCCCTCCCTCCCTCTCTCTCCTTCCTCTCTTTTTCTCTCTCTCCCTCTCTCTATATCTCTCTCTCTCTCACTTACTCTCTCCTTCTCTCTATCTCTCTCTCTCTCTCTCCGACTGTCTCTCATCACGCTGCAAGTCAAACAGACATTGATCTCTCAACTGAAGAAGGTGACCTACAACACCTCTAAAGTCTTAATCTTTTTCAAGTGTTGGGTCTGTTTCTGGAGGGCAGAGCTCTGAGAGTAGTGTCATATCTAGAGGAGGGCACTTGAGTGAGACATTAAGGGACTATCGGCCTGTGAAGGGGACTTTGCTGCCATGCTGACCACAAAAATGAACCTGAGCACGTGTCTAGGCGTCACACACTGCACATGTGTGTTGTAGAGGTTTGTTTGTGGTATGTATGTGTCTCTGTGTGTCTGTCTGTGTGTGTGTGTGTGTGTGTGTGTGTGTGTGTGTGTGTGTGTGTGTGTGTGTGTGTGTGTGTGTGTGTGTGTGTGTGTGTGTGTGTGTGTGTGTGTGTGTGTGTGTGTGTGTGTGTGTGTATTCTGTATGAATCTGTATGTAAATCGAGTGACGTAGGAGTGTTAAATAGCAGTAGTCTGATTGATTGAAATTAGAGCTGACCATGCACACACACACACACACACACACACACACACACACACACACACACACACACACCTCAGAAACACATTAGATTAGAATGGAAATATACACTGTATTCTGTTTTTAAAAATCATCTGCTCCTGCAATAAAATGTATACCAATATTTACAATAATACAAATACTTGCATTTTAGTATGCTATGTATTATTTTGCAACAACAGAAAAAAATAATAATAATTTCATCAGTAGTTTTTCCATTAAATGTTACATTAAATTGGCATAAACAGTAAGTATTTATGTGTGTGTATTATTATATTTATTGGTGTTTTATGTTTGAGATTTTGACGGTGTGGTTTCATACTGTGGTGTTTCTTATCAGGTCGTCTCGGAAGTTTCTTCACCTGTGACCAGAGAGCCTGCTCCTTCCTCACCCCGCCCTTGCAGACTGAGGTACCATCACACCCCCTGACATCTCATGCCCATCGCTCTTACACACTACACTGATGTATTATTATTATCATTATTATTATTAATATTATTATTATTATTATTTGAATATTGTTATGTAATTATACACACATAATGTACACATAACTACTTGTTATAAGTTGTGTGTTATACATGGTAGTATATATGGCAGTGTGGGCTTTCTGAAATAGTTTTTGTGAGTAGGATTTCAAATATCTGAAATTTAATTGCAATATTTTCAACTTGATTTTCTTGCAATATCTTCAACTTGATCTCCTATAATGCAACACAGAAGTGATCATCTCAAATCAGTGGCTTGGCCCTGAAGACAGCACAGCTAAATGTTTATCACTAGAGCTACTGTTGCAGTAATTGGCTCGCTCATTGTACTCTTCCCTACTCCAATCTGCATGGCGTTAGAGTGGATTCATTTGCGAGGTATGAGCTCTAACGCTCCATCTATTTGCTTCGGGGCCTTCAAAGTGGCACCACCCTTCTCCCCTGACGCAGAAGGTTAAGAGTCTGACTAAACTCTGGAGTTCACAGAAGCTTTAATCCACCGACGACGAGGCAAAGGCAAGTCCTCCCGCGTGACTCACTGTGTGCAAGCGAATCTCGGTGAGCAGCCGACTGCAACTCAGGTACTCTGCACAAGAGACGGAGGAGCCGGTGCAGCTGCAGCAGCTGGACTAATGCTTTCTGGCAGCACCAAAATAGAGGATTTTGGGATCATAATTGACATGGAAGTGTGAGGGGTGCTGTGTGTAGTCCCTCTGAAAAGAGAGTTAGCAAATAACTAAACATGACACAGGAGATTTTGTCTGATCAAGCAGCAGCAGAAGAAAAACCAAAAAAACTAAAACAAAGAGCCACCCCAATGTTTGCTTCACATGTTCAGGGGAAGTGTTTCATTTGAGCTGGCTCTCTGGACGAGCATTATTTTGTATTAATAAACTGCACCTGAAAAGAAAGAAAGGTGGGGAGGGAGAGGTAGGGGGTGCTCCTGTTGTATCACCTTCCCAGGGGCAGTTTCCTGCTCTGCTCGGTTATGATAGATTCTTGCGAAGACTGGGTGGAAATGAGTGGGGATCCATCTCAACCGGGGGGCTGAGGCCGGCGCTCTGTCACAGGGCCCGTGGCGTGAGGTCTCTGCCAGCAGTGACATCTCACTCTGTTCCAGGCTTTTAGCCCAAGTCACCCCCTCCCTCCCCGCCTCTCTCCTGAGTTGGGCCCTTTGCCACAGTGTGAGGGATTGGCCCTGGTTGATAGGTAATAATGTACAGTGAGTAAGACTACTGTCTGTCCACCGTGGTTTCCTCCCTCTTCCCCCGACCCCTCCTCCTCTCCCCCCCACCCCACCCCACAACACAATTAATTTAACACAAGGGGTTCGCCGCTCGAAACCGCTCGCAACAAAGTCAAAGTGTCGAAAGCGCTGTTTACGTTGCGTGGGGGGTTTTGTCTCAGGGGCTGAGCCAGGGCTCGGCTGGATCCATAATTTGGCGCGGGGGGTGTGTCCCTCGTCCCCGCACACATGGCTCATAGAACGCCCTGGAGGGGACGGTCCACCGGCTGCAGTAGACCCGGGAGGTCCCGTGGTCCACTTGTGCGGTTCTGACCTCTGCATTTCTACCCTTACTGTAGAGGTGGCTTAATATAGCCTCATCTCACGAAAAGCTGCATCATTTCAACTACTGCTAATGAGAGTAAGCACTCTACTGAAGCATCTTTAGCTTCCACTACTTTGAGCTCAGTCAATGATACATCCATTACAGATGCTCTCACTTAGCGTAGAACAATTAAAAGAAAAAGAAAAAAAAGCACACGATGGAGACCTCCATAATGATTATGGCGCTGCTATATGGCCTGGTGATGCTACTGAAACTATTGTTTCCCCTATATGGTGCTGCGAGATTTACCCTATTGTCTTTGAGTGGAGCTCGGATATAGATGTAACTGGCCCAAGTCCAGATTCACTTAACTCTAGTAAAGGGAAAAGCATGTGTGTGTGTGTGTGTGTGTGTGTGTGTGTGTGTGTGTGTGTGTGTGTGTAAGTGTTAGTGTTAGTGTGTGTGTGTCTGAAGGTGGGGTGGGGTGGCAGCAGTGAGAGACAAAAGCTGTCAGCGGAGGCAAGGACAAATCAGCTGTAGATGAAGTCTTTTAAGTGCTGTTATTCCTGTCAGTCCTCGGCCGTGGTGAATTAGGTGCCCTTTGTGCCACTCGAGGGGGCAGCGCATATAAACAACCCGCCGACCGACTGAGTGAATGAGTGAGTGAGAGAGAGAGGGATGGAGGGAGGGAACGCGCGGTGTGGTGCGTATGAGTGGAAAAACATAAGGACGGATGTCTTAGTCAGCGTCATAAATCTGCATCCTATTGCATCCCTCCCCACACACACACACACACACACACACACACACGCACACACCACACACACACACACACACACACACACACACACACACACACACACACACACACACACACACACACTTATTCACCCAGCCTTCCCTTACACTCTGCTGTGTGTGTGTGTGTGTGTGTGTGTGTGTCTGTGTGTGTGTGTGTGTGTGTGTGTGTGTGTGTGTGTGTGTGTGTGTGTGTATGTGTCTGTGTGTGTGTGTTTGTGTGTGTGTTCTGCGTGTGGCTCTCCGACCAGACGACGTCTCATTTCACATGGGCCCGATAGCCGTCTCACCCATGAGGTGTTTTTTTGTTGTCGTTTATTTGTGTCACCGGTGGCCATGTTGATTTTATGCAAATCCATGCATATGAGGGTGCGAGGGCGTGCGATGAGTAGTCTCCCCACGTCGGGCCCTGCCTGTCCGGCAGAGTGATTGAGAAGGATCGGGCCCCGGTCCTGCCCAGTCTGTCCTTGTGCGAGGGGAGACAGTTTGTCCTGAGGCTCCCCCCCTGAGGGCCCAAACACAGTCAGGTGACACCTGCGTTTACTTACAACTACTTCACTCAATAAAAAGAAAGTTCCAGAATTTGGGGTGGATGAGTGGATGGTGTGGGGTGGTGTGTGTGTGTGTGTGTGTGTGGTGTGTGTGTGTGTGTGTGTGTGCGTGTGTGTGTGTGCAGTGCGCCGCCGCTATAGCTTGTGTACTGTCTTAATTGAAACATGCTTCACAAATGATAGCCTATGTTTAGGGCAAAGAGAATGGACATCTCATATTGATGAAATGATATTAGAAGATGATGATTGGTGTAAACTTTGTCACAACATGATGAGCAGTCCTGGCGCTTAAAAACGCAACGTTATTCAGGTGTTTAACAGTAAAAGGCGCACTGTTCTTAGCAGTTATGATGAAGGCAGTGAGATTAGGCATTGCATCCTACAGTCACTTTGTTTGGAACATCGTAGTTCGGGTTTCAAGATTGATAAGATTCAGTTAATGCGTAGAGTATGGATCATCTCAAAGTTTGGGACAACCAAACAGCAGTGTAAGCAAATCCTTATTGTTAGGTGACCATAGCCATCGCGACATAGACTCATTGCTTTCTTCTTTTCTTTTCTTTCCCTTGTTCGCGTGTTGGGTAGTGAAGCGATAATGCATTTAAAGCAATGTTCACGTCACGAGCACGATATGGCCAGAGCTGCTTGCTCTGTCAAGGTATTTCTGTCCCACCCAAATTGCATTAAATTGGTGTGATTAGCAGCCAGAATTAAAAAAAAAATCTCAGGGGTGAAATCTCCCTCATCCCAGAAATTGTAAAAAGATCGAAACACCTCTATGTGTAGGGTAGCCATGCACCCATTTTCTTTTTTTTTGGGGTTAGCGTCCTGGGCCATGGTGCGTACTATGGAATAAGAACCCATGCGGCGCCCCTGTGTGTGTGTGTGTGTGTGTGTGTTTCTCCTCTCTTGCCCCATGAGGAATAGGTGGCTGATGTGCCTGAGGGCTGACCCAACTTCCACCATGCCAGGGGCCTTAGTTCAAATAGAAGTGAGGGCTTTGGGGAGCTTTGTGTGTTTGGAGTGTTTGTGTGTATGGAGGTGTTTGTGTGTGTGTGTGTGTGTGTGTGTGTGTGTGTGTGTGTGTGTGTGTGTGTGTGTGTGTGGAGGAGTGAACAGAGGAGCAGAGAAAGTGCTGACAAAGAGAGCTCCCGAATTACATCAGGAAGAGAGGAGAGGAGAAGAGAGGAGAGGAGAAGAGAGGAGAGGAGAGGAGAGGAGAGGAGAAGAGAGGAGAGGAGAAGAGAGGGGGAATGGGGAGGAGGAGGAAGGTAGAGAGCCAGTTTGGTTTCGGCCCGAGAGAGACAGCCCACATGTGAGAGAGGGATAGATATGAGAGGGATAGATATGTCTGAGTTTTGGGCAGTGCTCAGTGTGGGGCAGTTTCACTCATTTTAGGAGAGTTGAATGTGTGACCCACAGTGCGACTTTTCTCACCCACGATGATGTGACCTTGTAACGGTATGAGGTGGCGGCGGGTCAAAGTTGCTGACACAGTGTCATCTCCCAAACAACACGCCACCACTCCATTGCCACTTCTGCATTTCCTGTAATGCCTCTTTTCTTTAGAAAAACATGAAAAGGAGAAAAAGAGGCTGTCCTTTTCAGATAGTGTCCATTAACAGCTCCTGTGTCTCCTCCTCTGTGCTCGGCTGCAAGATAGCCGCCGCTTCCCACAGATGAAATCGATACCGATTGACCTGTCCTGCGGAGTAACCTGAACAGTCCGGTCCAGAAGCCGAAATACCTCGCCACCCCTGTCCTTTTGCCTCATGCATGGGAAGGGGAGGGTAGGGGAGGTGACCGACGCAGTAGGAGAACATGCTACAGCCGCCTCCGTCCGTGGGGCTCCTGCTGCTCCTGCTCCTGCTGCGTGTGTGTGTGTGTGTGTGTGTATCCCCAGGACAGAGTGACCCTGGGGGGGGGGGGTTGGGCTCAGTTTCTCTCCCCCCATCCTCTGTTGTTTTCCACCTGCTGCTAGAGGGGGTGGTGGTGGTGGGGGTGGTGGTGGGGGTGAAGAGGGTGCAGCAGAAACAAGAGACCCGGGCAGGTTGCTATATTTAGCGGCGCGCGGCTCAAGACACCGCGGCCGAGCCTTAAGGTTAAAAATATAGATATCCATGTACAGCCCCGTGGTAGTGTCCAGGCGAGAACATCATCCTCCATGAATCAGGCTCCCTGCTTCCCAGGAGCGCAGCCCCAGCATGCTCTCACAGGAAGGCCGCACGTGTTTGTTTGTTGCATTAGTGCGCAGGGCCTACTACCAGAGTCATTTCCAGAACGTTGTGACCGTTGTGGGGCTTCCGCTTCTGAGAGGCCGCTCTGAAAATGCTTTGTAAAGGTCAAGTGTTCACCAGTTAAAGCAATCATAGACAATCTTGTGCTGGTCTTTTTCACTGAAGCCAAGGGTATATAAACAGGGGAAAAAAAGAACATAATGAAATTTGATCATAGGTTATGGACGAATATGAGACTATTCCATTTGGAAGGGTACTTTAGTTTTTAACAGCATAATGACAGCTTGAACTGCCATTGTTGAGTAAAGTTAATAACTCACCTTTTACTTGTGATATTGCCCAGCACAAGAATATTAAATTATAGAAATTATATATGTTTCGGTGAGAACTTTTATGAGTCTTTAAGAGTGTAAGATTTAGCTCTCAGCTCGTGGGCTTAGTTCCACTTTGCTAATTATTTTTGTAGCTGAGATCTCAGCATGGGTCTTCTCTATAGCCCCGAAAGCCCTGATTCAGCCAAATACAGTGTCTCTCTGTGCCAGTGTGTGAATGCAGATTGTGTGTCTTTCTGTGTGTGTGTGTGTGTGTGTGTGTGTGTGTGTGTGTGCATGTGTGCGTGCATGTGTGTGTGTGTGTGTGTGTGTGTGTGTGTGTGTGTGCGTGTGTGTGTGTGTGTGTGTGTTGCGCGCCCGTGTGTGTGTGTGCGTATCCTTATGTGCAAGCATTACTGCTTGCATATGTTGGAATATGTGTGTCTGTGTGTGCATGTGTGTGTGTGTGTGTGTGTGTGTGTGTGTGTGTGTTGTGCGCCCGTGTGTGTGTGTGTGCGTATCCTTATGTGCAAGCATTACTGCTTGCATATGTTGGTATATGTGTGTCTGTGTGTGCATGTGTGTGTGTGTGTGTGTGTGTGTGTGTGTGTGTGTTAGAGAGTCTGCGAGTGTGTGTATGAGAGAGTCACTTTGCGAAAGAGTGCCTGTATTGTAGAAGAATGCCCAGTCTGCATTATCTGTGTCCTTGTGGTGTTCCAAAATAATTCATAAAATGATGCTGTGAGTTTTACCTTTAAATGAGGAACAGCTGTTAATTTCTCAAGAGTAATTGTAAAATATTTTATTTTCCAATTGCATTGTCATTTGGTATTGGACAGTAGAAAAATGCAATACACATGATCTATAACAGTATCAAGATAATACTGAAATTAGACCATTTTGGTTTTAGGTAACATGTTTGTAGGTGTTTATTAGGTACTTTGCTTTAAAATGGACATTTTTGTTTTGATCACATAAGAGGCAATTTCAATAGAATTGAAGTTAAATATGTCTGCATTGTAATTAAGATTTGTATCTCTCATTTGAAAGCTTCTTTGCCCTGGCATGAAATTATTAAAAAAGCAGAAAATTCATAATTCAGCTCCATGTGGTCATACTTTGTTATTCTCTTTTTTAAAGTATCCTTGGGTATCGCCTCTTTAGGAAAAAACACAGCTCTGCACACAGGCACTGCGGGAACACTAACACAGCCCCATAGTTGCTGATCAGCACTATTTAGTGAAATGTATTCTGGGAAGAGCACCCATCTCCGTCTCCTCGGGCGCACCCCCAGGCCTTGCCCCCCCCTCTCTTCCCCCCCCCCCCTCTCTCTCTCTCTCTGTCTCTCTCTTTCTCTCTCTCTTCCCTGCCTTTCTCTCTCTCTGCTGCAGAGGCTCCTCTTCTCCATTTGCTTGTTAGTATTATTCTGTGTGTCTAATTAAACTTAGCCTCCGATAAAGTCGCTCCCTGTTATGAGGCTGGTTAATGCTGTTGAGAACAGAGGCTGCCTCTGTGCTCCAGAGATGGCTCTTAAAAAGAAGGAGAAGAAGGAAAAAAAAAAAAACAAAAACCCGGCGCAGACGACACGCTGGCTTTTGTTGTGCTGTTTATTTTCGTCTCCTGCCTCGTCCCGTCTCACCTCCCTGCTCTCCTCCTTCACCCCGCCCCGTGCGCTCCCCCCCAAAAAATTCGGGAGGCTCCGTGCCAACTCCCACTGTTCACCGTTGGGTCATTAAAAAGTAAAAAAAAGAACTCTCGTCTTGCCTGTAATGCATGCAGCAGGGAGGCTGGAGCGCTGAGCCTTCCACCCTCTCCAGCGCCAGGTTTGCAGAGTTCTTACAGGCCTTGTGAGTGTCTGACCACCACTTAATGTGGACAGTGACTGTGACAGGCTGCAGTATTCATTTAGCTGGCAAATCAGATGTGGTGAGGTTGAAGTCCGGTCTGTGTTGTTTTTAGTCAAACTATATACCGGTAGCAGCCATTAATGCATGCAGTTATAGTTTAGGCACATCTTTGCATAGGTAATTCATCGGTGCACTGGAAAATTTTATAAGCCTATTTTAAATTAGTTTAGACAGACAGGATATTGTTTTTTTTATGTTTCCAAATTGCCATGCTAGTCTTTTTTTTATGTTTCCAAATTGCCATGCTAGTCTTCCCTGAGACTTCACCTTCAAACAGCACACCTTCCCTGGTTACCTTGACGAATGACCTCACAGGCGCAAAAGTGCTGAAGTTTCCGCTTGTGCTGTCTTTGTGGTGCGGACATATTCATTTCCAACCCAGCAGCCGGCCACAGAGGAAGGTAACTCAACTAGCCAACACTTCCTTCTTCCATCCCCTCTCTCCCTTAAAACATTTTTGCACTTATTTGGATTTATTAATTTGAGCAAAATGACAGTTATTTCTGTATTTGTAATTAACTATATTTTAATCAGTAAATCTCTATATTTTAATGAACAGATACATGTAATTTTACAGTACATCAGGTGACATATGTCATAACATCACATAACATAGCATTATCATTGATAGAAGTTAGAATAGAAAAAGAAAATAACAATAACAGTGTTTTTTTTAATACTCCCTCTCCCCACCCTCCATCCAACCAGAAGAAAAGTCTTATTTACGGTTATGGTGTTCGGTACAGGCATGGTGTTGCCATTTGATTTAGCATGCTCCCCCATGACGAAAGCACTAGGCCTGGTGTTGCGTGTTGTTGTATCTAAAGTGCTCGCAAGAAAGAGAGCAGGGCTGTTGTTGTCGATGCCATTTGTCTCGTGCTAACGTGTGGTTTAAAGCCTCGATGCATCAATGCGCCTTGCTCTAGCCATTCATAACTGCAAGGGGGCAAAGAGCCCTCAACACTGAGCTATTGCCACACATAAAAGGATTGTGTCCATAGCTTTATGTCTAAGTGCACATTACTTACAACCCACACTTAATGCTCCGGGCACCAACATATATATTTTTAATAACTGCAAACATAATGGCCCCACAAAACCAAGATCTAACTCTTCTTTCTCTCTCTCTCTTTCTTTTTTTCTTTCTTTCCTTCATCCTCTCTCTCTCTCACCCTTGTTGCTCTTGAGGTGGAATGTGCATGTTTTTCCCTCAAAGCCCATGTTTACATTTTAATGGACTGTGATTCTGCTCTGTGATTGGGGGGGAAAAAAAGATGAGGCAAACATTGAATTGATTGAACTCAACCGTCTCCAGCTCATACAATACTTTAATAAAACACAATTTCACATTGTTTCCTAAGTGTTTTTAGGGATAAACTAGACTCTTTATATATCAGTTTGCACTTATGCACAATACCGTTTTTCCTCTTTTCGACTGATCCACAGTTTTATCGCTTAGCCAATATA
>NC_063202.1:8906359-8913859 GCF_017589495.1 Alosa alosa
GCGAGCCAGACGAGGATCTGGAATGACGTCATAGCCATCGCACGTGTGATCGTCACTTTAAGAAAACATATGGCAAAATGTCCCTCTACGCATTCTGTCCCTTCCGCAAAACTGCTAGCTTTTTTAGCATTAGCATGCTAACCCTTTCCCCCACGGATCTGCCTCGTGCGGCATTCCCCGTTGTTTGTGGCCTGCCTGGAGGCACTGCTGAGTGGGAGAGGGCGTATGACAGCCTCCCTTACGGCGGCGGCCCATGCGCAGATGACCCGTGTCTGCCGCTGGCATCTTAATGCAACTACAGGAAGCACTCGATATCCTGCTGCTCAGCATGCACGGGCCGTTGGGGCTGGAGCAGAACTTCACCTTGACCACGAGGCATACACACACACACTGCTGCCCCAGCCTGAGCTTTTGACCCTTCCCCCGGTCCTGTTTTCCTCCTTCCTCCTCTCCCTCCATCTCTCTCTCTCTCTCTCTCTATCTCTCAAGTTACAGTCTGCGTATGTGAGCGATCAGAATGGGGCTGTCTTGAGAGGTCATTAGAAAGGCCATTTATGACTGATACATCAGCCTCTCAACAGCTATTCCCCTATGCGTAAATGGACACTCCTCTGCCAAAACGGCTCATCAGTCTCAGTCTTAAACCCCTGTCCGTCGCACATAGAAATACACAGGTGCATACACACAGAAGCACATACACACACACAGTTGCACACACACGCACGCACAGACACACACACACAAACACCCACACACACACACACACACACACACACACACACACACACACACACACACACACACACACACACACACACACACACACACACACACACACACACACACACTCACATTCCAAAACATTCCAGTGCCCGCAGCCCCATGGCACGCTTCATCCCAACTAACACTTCAGCTCTGCGCAAAGTGCTCACATGTCTCTCCAAGATGTACAGTGACTCATTGCGGAGAGGCCAGCACAGAGGTTTGTTTATTCCGTGGAGCCATGTCTCTGCTGCAGGGAGGAGAGCAGGGAAAACACATGGAACAAAAAATAAATAAATACATTAGCGGAAAAAACCACGCTGAAAAAAAGAAAAAATCTACAACACAATGATGGAAAGTGACAAGCCTGGATTTTAAGTGCTGCATCTGTCTTCTGGCCCACACACTATTTTTGGTGACATAGGATACCGTGACTATTCCGCGCCTATGGAACAATCTGACTCCTACACAGTTCGGGGTTAAAGGTCAGGTGTTCGTACGGTATGGATCACTTGTGTGCGCACTCAGGCGGGGTTCGCTGCAGTCAGCCAACGTTTTGCTCTAGTTGTGTAGAGATACTGTATCATGTGGCGACACGCAGACGTCTTTTCCAATGCATTGCTCAACATGAAAAATGTGAGGTTTCCTCTCGCTGTGGCACGAGCGGCGTATAGTTTATTTAGGGTAAATGCTCCAAGGCCCAAGCCTGTGCCTTTTGCCAGATTCTCTAGGTTTTGTGAGCTTTAATAAGCAGATCTGTGTGTGTGTGTGTGTGTGTGTGTGTGTGTGTGTGTGTATCTGTGTGTGTGTGTGTGTATGTGATGACTGTGGCCCTCTTTATCTCTCTCTGTTGTAGTGTACACTGAGGTCACAGCTGCAGGAATCTCAGTATTCCCACTGCTGCTGTCACACCGGCCACAGGAGCAGAAGGAGGAGGAGAGGATTTCTCTCTCTCTCTCCTTCTCTCCTCTCTCTCTCTCCTTCTTTCCTCTCTCTCTCTCTCTCTCTCTCTCTCTGTGTCATCCTCTCCTTCTTTGTTCTCTGTTCGTTGGCTGAGTGCTCAGATTAAACATGAGGTGAGAGCTGAAAGATTTTGGCTTTTAGTTCAGCTTTCTTCCCTTCTCTCTTATCCACACACACACACACACACACGTTCACATACACACACGCTCACACACACACACACGCACATGCGCAAACACACACACACACACACAGACACACACACACACACACACACACACACACACACACACACACCCTCACAAACACAAACACTCACAGCACTGCACAGCAGCTGCCCTCAGTAGCAATTACAATAATTTCAAATTAATATGAGCAGAGCATTGCTGGTCTTATCTGCATCCCAGGAAGCCTCTCCTCTTCAATCAAAATGCAAGAGAGGCCTCCTCTCCTGAATACAGAAAAACAACAACAGCCATATGTTTATTTTCATTCACATTCGTTTCCAGTTGACAGTATACGTCTGGAGAAAAGACTGTTCTGAGTTAACCACAGAGAAGGAAAGTAGTTTTTTTTTTATTGTTATGTTATATTATATTCTGAAATTATATATAATTCTGTAATTATTTTCCATCCTAGCATGCCGCCATTCTGTCATGAGAGTTTCTGTGCGTGAGCATGTTTAACTCTTGATAGGCAGCTACAGAGCTGCTTCTATGTGTAGGAAAAGTGGCTGTTGCTGTAGCATGCTGCTGTGGATGTGTCACTCGGGTGGCTGAGGTGTCGCTCCCACTGGGATCACAACTGCCATTGTCATCAGCACTAAGTTGCGTGTGTGTGTGTGTGTGTGCGCGTGCGCATGCTTGTGTGTGTGTGTGTGTGTGTGTGTGTGTGTGTGTGTGTGTGTGTGTGTGTGTGTGTGTGTGTGTGTGTGTGTGTGTGTGTGTGTGTGTGTGTGTGTGTGTGTGTGTGTGTGTGTGTGTGTGTGTGTGTGTGTGTGTGTGTGTGTGCATGTGGTTGCATTTTTTTGCTGATGCTACAACACCAGCGTGTAAACACCATTCACCATGTTGGCTTTGGCTACGCGTCTCGCGTGGCACACACAAAGCCACCGTACACCCACAGTGGCAAGGAGGAAACGCCACGATGATTAACACCGACAATTTTATGATCATCATTTACTGCCTCATAATCAATGAAGAAAGACACCTGTGTGTGTGTGTGTGTGTGTGTGTGTGTGTGTGTGTGTGTGTGCGTGTGTGTGTGCGTGCGTGCATGCGTGTGTGTGTGTTAGTGTGTGTGTGTCTGCTGGCGACCTTTTGTTCCCGCCATCCGGGAGATTCATCTCAAAACGATGACAGTAATTCTGACAGGAGCGGGCCGCGTCTCGAGCAGCTGGTGTGAAAGACTTCCATTGGCAGCAGCGGCGGCTCTTGTCATTCCAGGCGAGCAAAAAATGACCGACACTTAATGACAAATTACCCATGAGCCTCCCCTCTCGGTGACGGCGAAAGGCTGCACGCTGACAGGCGGCTCTCTCCTGAGCGCGCGCGAACGTGGATGTGGACGCGCAGCACACAGGGGTAGTGCTGGCAGCCGCGGAAGCTCAGGAAGTGAGAGTGTGTGTAGGTGACATAAGCAGGACACACCGCCCTTCATCAGCGCGCACAAGAATACACACACACACACACACACACACACACACACAGAGGAGCTCATGTTTAGACATACATACAATGCACTCATATCACAGGCACTAGTAGTTCTGCACACAGTGCTTGCACACACACCCAGCTATGCACTGTATACACACACTGTATGCAGAAACACACTCAGTTTTATTGAAATGCATACATGCATAGACACATGCATGCACACACACTTACACACACACTTACACACATACACATCATACGTATTTCGAAACTCAAAAGAGAAACTTTCTGACACCTCTGACACATTCGCCTCAAACGCCGAATCCGGGATGTGTAGGCAGGAGAAGGGTTGTGTGGGTAGAAAACACTTGCTTGGACATGGAGCACACACACACACAGACACACACACACACACACACACACACACACACACACCACACACACACAAACACACACACACACACACACACACACACACACACACACACACACACACACACACACACACACACACACACACACACTGTGCTGCTCCTGTAAATAGCCTGGCTGTGAGTGGGTCTATTTTAGCCCTTCCACAGGAAACCAGGCCATGGGCCCATTCCCTCAACCCTGTCTGAGTAGATGAGCCTGCATCCCCCTCCGCCACCACACACACACACACAGACACACACACACACACACACACACACCTCAACCCTGTCTGAGTAGATGAGCCTGCATCCCCCTCCGCCCCCAGCAGCCTAACGCCGCTCACTTCCACAAGGCTCCGACAGCTTCAGGCTCAACGTCAGACCGTCATGTGAGGGATGCGTCCACGTTGGTCCTCCGTCACTTGCGCTGACACTGCACTGAAGGAACGAGCATTCAGTTGTCATAAATTACCTTAAGGACTTGTTTTCTTGTACAGTTTTGATATTAGCCAAACATACACTATGTATACTGTACGATGCACTATGGTGTTTATTTGTGGTGTGTCTCTCAGGTGGATGTACAGGTGTGATTATATTCCCCACTGACCAATTCTAGATGTTCTGTGCCAGGAGGTGATTTCTTGTAGGTAAAGATATCACCCAGGTATTCAGTGTGTTCCGTTGTTCAAAGCCATAGCCTGAGTGAGCTGCACTGCTCCAATAATTTTCCTTTTTATCCTTTATTTTGCTATCTTGTTCTCTCTCTCTCTCTCTCTCTCTCTCTCTATCTCTCTTTCTCTCCGTGCAGCAGAAAGTTTTTCCTGGAAGGAGCTCAAACAGTGGGCCTCCTGCTGGGAGACGCTGGGGTTCCTGTCCTTTCGGATGCCTGTAGTACTGCACCGCATGCCTTCCTGCTTTTGGGGATTTTTTAAAAATTTAAGCCATTTTCTCTCTACGAGTTTGGTGTCGTTTCCTGGCAAGCGGCGGCCGGGTACACTGTACACTTTGCAGAATCTACATGTAATCTTTTCCCGCAATCAGCAGAAAAGTAAGTTCTTTTCCGCGGGTCTCACCTCCAACTGCTTTGTCTTTGCTGCTGTTGAAAGGCCTGATAATAGGAATATATATACGCTGCACCACTCATGAAGCTAATGCATGGGCTGTATATGGTATGGGCATCATTCTTTCATGCACCATTCCCTTTAGGTTTATAGGATGCATATCAATGAGTTGGTCATGACTTGACCTTTGACCTGGGCTTGAGTAACAGCCCTTATCAGTCTTTCTTCCCCACCCACGGACAGCTTCAGCTGCATTTGACTGTGTGTGTGTGTGTGTGTGTGTGTGTGTGTGTGTGTGTTTTTCCAAGAGCCTTGCTTATCAGCGGCCGGTTTGATTGTGCGGAAGCGATGTCACTCACATTTGGAATGGGGGCAATTTCCTCCGATCTTCTGGGCCAGTTAGCGCACTGCCAGCCACCCAGAGCAGAGGCGACACCAGGCCAGAGCGGCTCTTTAGAGCACGAGCGTGAGCAGAGGCGACACCAGGCAGCAGGTCTTTTTTCTTCTTCTTTATAAGGGCGCTGGAGATAAATTCTGCTGCACACACACACACACACACACACCACGACACACGCACACACACACACACACACACACACACACACACACGCACACACGCACGCACGCACGCACGCACGCACGCACGCACGCACACACATGCATACACCCGCCTTTGCCTCTGTCTGTAATTAGACGTGCGGCGGTGTGTTTTAACAGGCTGCTTAACAGTGGGAAAATGATCGGCCCAAAACGAAGCGCAATTAATGCTGCCACTTTAGCAGGCACTCTTGAGCAAAAACACTGTAATGACATTTAGCGGGGAAATTGCCTTCCCGTGAAATCTTAGAGACAGAGGTTCAAAAAAAGAATAAAACCCTTGTGCCTCACCGACTTCAATGCCGAGGACCGGGCTGAAGCCAGACAGTGTATTAAATGTTTTCAGAGACTGTCTGGACGGGGCTTTTAAAAGCTCACTAAAAGTGTGCACAGTCACACACAGACCGGATCCAAACTCAAACATAAGCCAGATCTGTCATTGTCTATTCTCTATCATCGAGTTTATTGTAAGCGAAAACTAAGTGTACATTGTTTTGTGTGTTTTTACTTTTTACGTATATTGGGACTTTTTCCGGTACGCTGACATGAGCTTGAATTGTTCTGCTTCACATTGCCACAATGGAACCACTCAGACACATCTGAACACATAACACCAATCTGGCTAACATGAGCCAAATGGGCCACCGTAGACCCATTTGATGCTTACACTGACTGGGTAAATGGCGCTAGCATGGTGGCGCATCTCAGGCGGAACGCAGGCTTTGGGCATCGCTATCAGCGAGTCCCAACAGTTTCATTATTAGAAAATAAACGGTGCGGTACAAAACGGAGAACGGCGCGAGCACCTCGCCATCTGTGAGTCCCAGCTGCATGTTGAAACATAGGATTTGGGGGCTACTGATGGCAAACGGTGTCATCTGGCACCAGGAGTTATTTTGGTGCATCTCCCCACACATCTTCGTTGGTGAGAAATACACATTGTCTCCAGCACATGTGCTGCTGCCTCTCGAGTGTGTGTTGCTCAGTTCATCCTCTCTGTGAGAGGTGGTGTCTTTGAGACAAATTGTTTGGTGGAAAGGAAGGCCCTGTGTGTTATCAGTGTTGGGAAAGCTACATTACTTAATCTTTTAAACCACAGCGCGCATCCTTAGCACTGAAGACAAGGCGAGCAAAAACAGGTCCCTCTCACTCTACACACACACATGGAATACTATACACACACACACACACACACACACACACATGGAATCCTGTACTACACCATAGCCTTCAACCACATTGGTGGGCTCTGGTGTTGATGGTAGGCAAAAATGGCCACCACAAAGCTAAACGACTGATGTGAAGAATCATAAAGGAAAAAACATAGAGAAGGGAAGAGAACAGACAGAGAGCTTAGTGTAATTACAGACGTTGTCTTCAAATGGTCTCATCTCTCTCTCAATTTTTTTGTCTCCTTTTTCTTGTGTTTTTTACTGCGTTCCCATGTTTTCTCATCGTCAAGAACCATGATGCAGCAATTAAAACAGTAACCTCGGCAGCAAACCACAACAAATGATCACTTATTTACCATGGCAATTAACATCTGCAATAGATTACCGGGCATCCTCAATGCATTCAACAGTAGGGAGCCCTCAGTAAAACACATTTATAAAAACACAGAGGGAAATATAGCATCTGCATGCCATAAAAGCAGTTTATTTCCCAAGAAGCATGAACAAACTTCAGTGGCCTGTAAGCTAAAAAACACGTTGGCCATGATACAGATGAGGATGTTTTATCACGCAATGAATCATTCATGGCAGGTTATGAGCCCTAGTGACCCAGAATTTGCAGGGAAATGCATGTCCTGCAGGATGGGGAGTGTTTGGAGAAGTTCTGTCTTCGCTGATCACACATGATGTGGCAAAATGTGGTGATGTGGGTGAGGACTGCAACTCTACTACAGATAGACTTGCCTGGAAGATGCAGGCGTGAAAGCCTTCGGAAACCCCCATTTGCATTGTAGGTGGTATGCTAGATTTTTTGTTGTGGATCTTTCCGGGAACTGTTTTCATTCATATCACGCAGGCCAGGTCTGAGGCTGAAGCA
>NC_063202.1:8926359-8931359 GCF_017589495.1 Alosa alosa
TCTGCTTAACAATAGTGCTGTGGAGTGGGTGACACTCATTGTCCAAGATGTTGATCAGTTTGTTCAGGGTCCTTTTGTCAGATAGTGAAGTGATGCACTCCAGTTCAGCTCCAACTACAGAGCCAGCTTTCCTTACCAGCCTGTCAATTCGCCCCACATCCTTCTTCCTTGTGCTTCCTCCCCAGCATACTACTGGTAGAACATCCTGAGGAGCTTGCTGCACACATTGAAGGACCGCAGCCTCCTCAGGAAGTACAGCCTGCTCTGCCCTTTCTTGTAGAGTGAGTCAGTGTTGGCTGACCAGTCCAGTTTATTGTCCAGGTGGAGACCCAGATACTTGTAGGTGCTAACCACCTCCACATTGACCCCATCAATGTGGACTGGTAGCAGAGTGGGCTTAGACCTGCGGAAATCCACCACCATCTCCTTGGTCTTTGAAGTGTTAAGTTGAAGATGATTGAGTTTGCACCATTGCACAAAGTCCTCCACCAGGCTCCTGTACTCCTCCTCCTGCCCGTTCCTGATACACCCGATACACCTGATCTTTCATCCCCTCTCCTATCTCTCCTATCTCCCTCTCCTTGTTCTTTCATCTCCTCTCCTATCATCTCCTCTGTTCTCCTCTCTTCTCCTCTCCTCTCCTCTCCTCTCTTCTCCCATCTCCTCTCCTCTCCTCTTTTCTCTTCTCCCATCTCCTCTCCTCTCCTCTTTTCTCTTCTCCCATCTCCTGTCCTTTCCTCTTTTCTGTTGTCCTCTCCTCTCTTCACCCCTCTCTACTCTTCCCCTCTTTTTCAGTCTCTCCAACTTGAGAGCATGGTTCTCTTTCTATTGCATCTGTATTTATTCCAGTGCATTATTTGTTCATCACTGTTTGCTGTGTGCATGGCCCTGAGCCACTTTTCTCTTTGCATCATTTTCACATTTACTCTTCAGCTTGCTCAGGCCAACCGGCAAGCGCTTGTTTACAATCACTCTCACCGATTTCCCAGAAACTCAGGGGGCCCGCGAGCGCCTCGAAAAGTGGCGTATCTATATGTGTGTGTGTGTGCGCGCTTATTGGTTATGTGGTGTGCCTGAAGGAGTGGTGTCTCTTTCTCTTTGTGCATAAGAGTATATTAGCACAGAAGCGTTAGACAGATGTGCAAGAGGATGTGGTCTTTGGTTAGCAGACAGAGAGAGAGAGAGAGAGAGAGAGAGAGAGAGGGGGGGAGGAAGAGGAAGAGAAGTAGTGCTAGAGACAGACTGAAACCCAGAGGCACTGTGTCAGAATGGTGAGTGAGTGAGTGGCTGATAGCTGTAGCGCCTGAGAAAAAGCAGCCTATGGCCCTCAGTTGAACTATGTGTGTGTGTGTGTGTGTGTGTGTGTGTGTGTGTGTGTGTGTGTGTGTGTGTGTGTGTCTGTGTGTGCCCTCCTCACTGCTCACCCAAAGCACCTCCTCTATACAGCCAGAAAGCGCACACACACACACACACACACACACACACACACACACACACACACACACACACACACACACACACACACACACACTTTACCCACTTGCTTTCCAGATATGATTGACTGCAGCTGATCAGATGTGCCCATTTCCATGACATTTCTCAGAACAGCACGGTTGTCTTTGCCATGGCGAACACCACCGCTGTCGTGCTGTGTCATGATGGAGTGATTAGCGCCTTTCTGAGTTTGTGTTTTGGGTGCACAGATCTCTGCATGGTTTTTGCACATGTCACGACCATATCTTACCTTCTGTTACTTCTTGTATGTGAAAATGTCAGAACCTTGAAAAGTTGGGCAAATAATAAAGTTTGATAATGAGCAGAGCAAATGTCAGCCCTCGGTAAAAGCATTGGTGGGTGCATGGTGTGGTGCTTCAGTATGGATGCAGGGAGGGTTTGGGCTGCCAGATATAAAGCACTACAGGGGTCACGGTCCTTTATGTTCATGGATGTTTTATGAGGTACTGCATAATAGAGGGCTAGAATCATAAGCAGCACTGCACTGGCTGACCCGCAGTGATGCAAAACACACGCACACACACACACACACACATACACACACACACACACACACACACACACACACACACAAACAAACACACTCACATGCAAACTCACTGTGGCCTTTTCCCAAATGGCCAGGACCAAGTTGAAACATGGAGAGGGGACTTGCCAAGGCCCATTAAAACAGAGCTGTAAATGTATTTATGGAGTGCAATGTGATCCATGCCCGGGTATCAGGCCCATGAGACAGGCCTTATTTGTGTGTGTGTGTGTGTGTGTGTGTGTGTGTGTGTGTGTGTGTGTGTAAAAACATTGGGCGGGGGGGCACATGTGTGTATGTGTGTGTGTGGTGAATGTGTGTGAGTACATGCCTTGTAGCGTGTGAGTATGAGTATGTATGTGTTTTCATGTGTAAGAGTGTGATGGAATGTTTTTGCATATTTGTGTGTGTGTGTGTGTGTGTGTGTGTGAGAGAGAGAGAGAGAGAGAGAGAGAGAGAGAGAGAGAGAGTTAGAGAGCCAGAGAGAACATGGGAGATGTATTATTACAGCAGGTCAACCCTAATCAGGAGCAGTAGCTGCTTGTGTGACAGCCTGACACAGGCGGGGAGATTTCTGGGAAGCCTAGCCACTCTCATTAGCAAACAAAGACCAGCCCGTGTCTGTGCCCATGGCCTCCTTCTCCAGGGCGCAGTCTTGCCCAACCTCACCCGCACTTCTAATCGGCATGACACTGTTGACCCAGCCAAGCGCTAATCTGACCCTTGTGTGCCACTTTATTGGGCATGCTGCACCACAAGCCATCGGATGCCCTCGTATTTTCTCATTGGTGCAGGTCCCAGGTTTTTTAGTATTCATAAGGTAGCAATGGCAAAGAATAACTTCTAAGAATGTGAGATTTTGGAGCGTTCCTGAATGTGTTTTTTGATAACATGAAAAAGTCTAACATTTCCTGGTAATGGAATACTGACTTTTACTGATCTCTGACCTGTTTTTCCAGTGTTGAAACACCCTCATCAGCTGATCCTGTCGGTGCCAAGCATATGGTGTCTGTTTCACGCTTCATTCTTTTGTGCTGCCTTTGCGTGCTTCATCCCAACGCCAAAGATGGCCGTATACGCATCACACCTCAGGATGATTTCCCACCCTCTCAAAACAGAACAAAAAAAACAGGATAAATAAATGATTATGGATTGTTTAGCTCATGCTAGTCTTGCACTCAGCTTCCTGTTGCCGTCTAAGCATTCAGCCTCAAACCCCCCATTTCGCTCAGAGCTGAGCGATGGTCTTAGCGGAAAGAAATTGGCTAAAAAGCCTCATTCTTCTTCTTACCTTCAATATTCAATGAGAGCGCTAATTGTGTCGAGCAATGAGAAGGGGAAATGTGGGGCTAGTGTGAATGCTCTTTAGGGGATGTATGAAAGGAGAGGAAGAGAGAAAGAAACAGAGGGGGAGGACTGAGTGTGTGTGTGTGTGTGTGTGTGTGTGTGTGTGTGTGTGTGTAGGTGTGTGTGTGTGTGTGTGTGTGTGTGTGTGTGTGTGTTTATGCCAAAGTAAAAGTTGGTGCATATCCTCAGGAGGTTCCTTCCACATGGTTTTTACCTGAGCACTTCTGTGTGCTAATGCTCATTAGGAAGTCTCTGTGATATTCCTGAAACAGCATCACCGCAAGCGCTGGGTTTTTTAACTGCCGTCTCTTCTATTTCTCCTCTCCTCCTCTTTTCTCTCTCCTTCCCAAATCCTCCTTCTTATCTCTTGATTTTCTGAGTAAGTAAGACATTTCAGATGTTTATGTTTTTTCCACACATTTGGCTCAGTGGCTCAGGCACATCTGGTAAATCATGAAATGCGGCATTTTAGATGAAAGACAAAAACCTTTGCCACCTCATATCACATTGTGTCTCTCTGTAGGCTGCAGTTGTGAAATCTGCTGCCTGTCGTGTTCCTGCTTATACAGCGCTTGCATTTACACCTAATGACCAGCAGGGGCAGTAGAGAGGAGCCCCTGTAGAGGGCCTGAGGACTGCACACACAGCCATGCACCTGCCTGCTGTCCAGTTCGTTCCACCTGCCCCGTCCAGAGCACGCTTAGGCCCAGCCCTGTCCCCTGACGTCAGGGTTGATAAAATACTGCTGATTTAGATCGGCCCCATAAATCATTTCTGACACCGGCGTGCAAGAATAAAGCCGAGGTATCTCCTTACAGTACATATGGCAGAGCCCTACAAGCTTGCTGTTCTGGCAATGTGTGTTTTTTTTGCACAAGGGGAACAAGCTGCATTTTTGGTGTGTGTCTGTGCTTGAGTGTGTGTGTGTGTGTGTGTGTGTGTGTGTGTGTGTGGAAAATGCAAGTCAGTCGTGTTGCGTGTGCTGCCATTAGTGTGCTGCCATTATCCATGTTTATTTGCGACTCTTAGAATTGTCCTTTTTTTATGAGCATGCTGTGTGGCGCTATTTATATTCATGAAAAGTGAAAGCTCTCCCCCAAACATTGGCTCTGAGCACAGACCTGTCCTGTCCCGAGCTGTCCTCTCCTGGCCCAATGCCAGCGCATCACTTCCTCCTCTTGTCCCCTCTCTCTCTTGTCTTCTAATCAGTTGGACCAGAGCAGTGTCACCCTCTCTCTGTTAACAAAACCTATCCCTTGGATTTTACCTTTCCGTGCCTTGCTGGATAAGTCCCATGCTCTACATTTTACATTTACAAAAACAAACAAATAAACTAACAAACAAACATGTGTTTGGGTATAAATCATCCCTTTCTTTTCCGCACCCCAACAACAAGTGAAGCATTGCGTCCTTGGCCCCTGTAGGCGTAAATATATGAACACTTATCAGTCTGTGCGGTATCATGTTCTCGAAGGGTAAGTGAGTGATGGGATTTACCCGTGGCATACAGCAAGTCTCGGCAGAGACCACACTACGGCAACAGCCCCCAGCTGGTGTAAGTAACATAGTTTAAAAAACGGCCTATTAATAGGCAGCTCTATTAAGGCGCGTG
>NC_063202.1:8936359-8958859 GCF_017589495.1 Alosa alosa
GCGGCCTGTGCGCTCACAGTGGCGTGTGGTTAAGGCCGCAGAGACACGACAAACAGTGTGCGGCAGGCGTACAAGCAGGGTGCCTAGGAGGGAAAGGGGAGACGAACAGAAGCTAGTGATTCAGTATCAGTCATAGCAGTGAGCCTTTTAGCCTTTTTGAGCTCAGTTTCGCAAAATGTCTCCTCAAAGTGTATGAACATGCAGGTGTTCTATGAAAGAGGTTTGTGTTGTTGTGTAGTTGGTTTTCCTTGAAGTATAAAGGAGTATTGTTGGCTACTGGCATTGTTTCTAGTGAATGCAGTTTTGAAGGCAAAGAGAAGGCTGCCTACTCTTTTGCAGTGCTGTTTGTCTTTACAGTAAATAATTTCTCTCTCACAGGAGATCATAAGATGATCTCTTGCAAATATTCAGTGGCATAGAATTTAAAGCACAACTGCATTTTAATCACAAATCATTCCGTTTTACATTGAGGAGATGAATTCAGTTGTACCTTACTGAGGTTAATGTCTTTCCATGCCATTTTTTTTAAATGAGTCAGGTCGAGTGCTCAGAAGTCGTGTGTGTGTGTGTGTACGTTTCTGTGTATAAATTGGTGCACATGTCACATGCTCGTCCCTGTTGGCAGGAACACTCTGACTGAAGTCTCTCTATTGGGCCAACAGAAGCACACACATGGTCTATTTTGTGGTGTATTCCTGAATAAATCTGCTAATAGCCCTTTTTTCAAAGCGCTGTGCAGTCAAAGTTAATCGGACCCTTCTCTCCACCCTCGTCCACCCTCACAGCCCACACCTCCCTTCCCTGCCTCAGGCAAGGGCTGCGAATGTGGAACAAAGTCAAAGGCAGTTAGATGGGCACCCATCCAAGCCCACAGCTTGTCTGCATCCATACTGCCCCTATGTTATACAGTAGGTGTCTCCTCAGATAGGCCTCTCCATCATCTGTGCTCTCCCGCAGTATCCCTCTGCTCTGTGACAATAACCTGTGTGTGTGTGTGTGTGTGTGTGTGTGTGTGTGTGTGTGTGTGTGTGTGTGTGTGTGTGTGTGTGTGTGTGTGTGTGTGTATGTGTGTGTGTGTGTGTGTGTGTGTCTGTGTGTCTGTGTGTGTGTGTGTGTACGGAGTGGGGGAGATATCCCTTAGGGCCATGTCTAAGCTGTCATTGTATGTTGCTCCCTAATTATAGTTTCAAACTGAATTTATGGGTCTCAACTGTAAAAACTAGCCAGATTTGGGTCCTTAGTGATGCATAAAAACGCGAGCCATAAAAGACGGAGTCAAACAACAGCATAATTACCCTTCTAATGGCCGGGGACAAAGCCTTTAGTTTCTGTTTGGAATGCCCACTTGATGTCTCTCATTTAGTATGGCTGCTGCCACAACACGTATCCCTGGGAGAATGATATGACTGCTGCCCACAATGAGAAGAAAAGGGGTGTCGCATAGATGGGCTGTGGTATGTGAGCATATTTGTTTACAGACACAGACACAGACACACACACACACACACACACACACACACACACACACACACACACAACGGACATATTGCACACAAACAGTTGGCCTTGGGCGCACTCGATAGCCTCGCAAAATGTTAGTTCCTGAGTTTGTTGAACATACTCAAACTAAACAATAGCGGCCATTTGAAGACACTTACATGTACACATGCACACACACACACTTTACGGGCATGCTGCAAGCCTGGAGCCATGAACAAGTCTCGATGAACGGTTTCTGTAACTGTATCTTATGAGCGTGTTAAATAAGCCTGGATGGTCCTGCCTCTACCGGTTAGTCAGGCTGCCCATCATTCCCTCTGGCAGACTCTAACACAGCTCCCCACCTAAAACAGCCTCTCTGCTGACGGCTCCAACAGACTCTAACACACCTCCCCACCTAAAACAGCCTCTCTGCTGACGGCTCCAACAGACTCTAACACACCTCCCCACCTAAAACAGCCTCTCTGCTGACGGCTCCAACAGACTCTAACACAGCTCCCCACCTAAAACAGCCTCTCTGCTGACGGCTCCAACAGACTCTAACACAGCTCCCCACCTAAAACAGCCTCTCTGCTGACGGCTCCAACAGACTCTAACACACCCCCACCTAAAACAGCCTCTCTGCTGACGGCTCCAACAGACTCTAACACACCCCCCCCACCTAAAACAGCCTTGTTTTCATATTCGTATGTGACTGCGTACCGGGGCGGTCAGTGTGTTCAGTACGCTCAGGCTCTCCTCTCGTGGCCCGTGTCCTGCGCCTCCTCTGTCGCCTCTCGCTTGTTCCCTTAAGGGCAGAGGCTAATTGACCCATGGAGGGAAGGCAGGAACTGCAGCGCGGGTGTCTGGTTCTGCCGGGCTCGCTGTCTCTGCTGCCGCGGAAACAATGGGCCGACATCCCACCCCCCTCCCCCCCTTACTCCCACCCAACACCCCCACGCTGGCTGGAAGGGAGGCAAGGGGGAGAGAGAGAGAGATAGGGAGAGAGAGAGAGAGAGAGAGAGAGAGAGAGAGAGAGAGGGAGTGAGTGAGTGAGAGAACGAGTGCGTCCAGGCAGGATGGACAGTGAGTGACAGCACTCAAACGGAGGATAGAGTGTCGTCTCTCAGCGCCAGCACAGCGAGAAGTGATAAACACAGGCAATTTGAGCCACAGACAGAGAGAGGGGGAGAGAGAGAGAGAGAGAGAGAGAGAGAGAGAGAGGAGAGAGAGAGAGAGAGAGAGAGAGAGAGGGCGAGTGAAAGGAGGAGGAATGAGAGGAGGAGAAGAGGTTAGGAAGGTGTGCTTAATGTGGCTCGACCCAACACATGCACCATCAAATATTAACACCGCCACATCCGACTGGGAGGCCTGGACCCAAGAGTGCTTTAGTGCTTCGCTCCCTTTCTTTAAATATTCTCATTCCGCATGTGGGACCTCTCTAACAGTTTTTTTTTTTTCGCTTCTGTTTTGTCCGGCTTGGGTATATTTATGGAAGATTTATCGTGTTTTGTTATTATTTATGACTATTTTTTTTCTTTCACTCGGTACATGCTCTGTAAATAGGCCCCCGTGAAAGGGGTCCCTGGTTCCTGCCCCAGCCGTAATGGGCAATGTAAACATGCTAAAGTAATTTGAATTCTAACAAAGTGGAGATTAGCTGTTGACAGTTTGTGGCGTGGCGATTATTTCTAAAATAATCCTGTTTTGATATGCATCAGCATCCCGGCAGGAATTTTTCAATTTGTTTCCCTATTGCCACATGTAAACAAGCTCCAGTGTCTCCTTATCACACACAGGCATGGTCGTCGCGGCGATGCGTGCTGTCTGCTCCTCTATGCTGTGTATAGAGTGCCCCAACCCCCCCCAGCCCCCCTCCTCACTCTGCCATCACCAATGCCCCCCCCTCCATTCTCCCCCAGTCTGGTCACTGAGGCTGGCTTGTCTGGGTTTCAACAAGTCCCTTTATCACGTTCCAGGTAGGGGTGTTTTTTTTATGTATGTACCTGAAAAATCATTTGCAAACATGAAGTCCTCACTGTGCACTCTGTGAATATGTTCTGCTTGAGGAGTTTTTGCCTATTCCCGTCTGTATGAATAGGCAAATGCGCAGGCTGTCAAAATCAAAATGGCCTCCTCGGACCCAACATAATCAGGCCAAGCCAGGGAGCTGGAGCAGGTGATAAATGTTTACTCCCGGGCTGATTGTAGGAGGTATACACCATGAAGAGAATTGGTCATTTAAATATCTCACACGTACATATACACACACACACACACACACATGTGAGGTCACACACAGACATGCACACACACACACACACACACACAAACACACACACACACACACACACAGCCAAACGCTTTAGTGGCTACAGACAGAGATTTAACTCCAAATTAAAGTAAAGTTCCTAAGTTCCGAAAAGAGAGAAAAGCTTGCAGGTAAAAATGTACCCCCCTGGTGAGTTTGAGTTTGGGGTAATCGCCTGTGCTCAGGGCACATTGTGGCCCTCTCTGAGCTACCTCAGACATGATAACTCATTTTATTCATACATAACTCTGAACTGGCACATGGGTACAGGAACGCTTTAAATGGCCTTCTATGGCATGCTACACTGGCTGCCATTCTGTGATAGATTGCTCTTGCCTGTTTCTCATCTGCATGGACAGCAGCAGGCTCTAATGTATATCAGGATTATGCCCAGATAAACACAGTAATCCTGAAAGTGGTCAGAGACTGTGAATTACCTCGGCCCCTCCACTCTGAAAAAGGTCACGATAGGATCAGATTGCTTTGAATTAATATGCTAAATCTATTGTGCATCTATTGGGCCTGGTCTCAATACAGCCAAAACAACCCCCCACCCCCACCCCAAGGCTTGCGCCAGACATATGGCCAGAGACTAGGGGTCGTCCGGGTTTGCTCTGGTGGGGGCAGTTTTGATTAGAGGTGACCAGCAAGACGAGACTGCGGTCACTTGAATTACAAAACCTGCACACGATACGCTACCAAGGTTGATGTCCAGTTAGTGCTGACAGTTTAAATCGATTCCGGCCAGATCACTTACTCCTATAAATCGTTATGGCCACATGGTGCTGGCAATAGTATTTTCAGGAAGGTGAGCGTTTCAAGGTACTTTTCCCCCTTATATGTTTTTTTCCCTTTTATTGTATAGAAAAACAGAGGAGTGAATTACCTATAAATGCTAGGGAGAATACGAAGACTTTGGCCAAAACTGAATGGAAATGCATTACTGTCATTGGTGCAGGAAACATATTTTAGCTTTTCAGACAGTTTAAACATCCTATATGCATTTACACAGCATCTTTAACAGATACATAGACATAAATAAACAAACAAATAATTTAAAAAATACACATTTCAGAACATTCTGCACATTTCGACTAAAGACACGTTTCCCGTTTAAATTTGGGAGAAATGTGGAGAGAAAAAGCTGGTAAGAGACCTCAGTGCTCCAACACCATCATGTGCAGTTCAATATCTCGCTGTCCTGGCAAGCTCCACAGACCAACAGTAAATATTGATTATACTGTAAAGGATTATTAGGCCTGAAGGCTTTTATTACTGTAACTGACTGTATGGCAATAATAAAACCTCTGTGTGTATCATTTCAAAGGGACAAACACACACCAGGTGATGAAGTGCCACTTTTCTCCGCAGCTTAAGAAACACACTTCATCGTGATTATCTGAGTTACACACATAACAGTGCAGTGATTCTCCTGGTGATTTTTGTGTGTTGCTCCTCTCTGGCCAGTGCCGGCCATTCTGACCACCTAATCCCATTCAGACAGCAAAACAACACTCTGATCTCCACGTCGTTCCAGTTCAGCCTGTTTACACAGGGATCCACCACTTCCAGCACTTACAATCTCTGAGTAAAATAGAGTGAAAAAATCCAGTAACAATGCAAATGTGTGCCCCGCAATGGAGTATGAATTACCCCTACAATACAAAACTAAGTGGATAAATTGGCAGAGTGAATTACCTTTAGATGCACCCCTCATTAATCTAGTCTAATCCATTCAGAGCGAAGCGCGGATATCTCAGGGAAGAGTGGGCACGCCGTTAATGATTAGGCCGAGGAGTGAAATCATTACTACCTTTAATGTTCCCAATCTAATTGAGGCATTAATTTAAGCTGAGAAACCCAGCCGAGTATTATTTATAACTGCTTTTTAATTTAGTGGCAGCCTATCGGCGAGAATATCCCCGTGTCGTCGTCATGGCTGCCATGCCGTGCTGCCGGGAGAGCCATTTACATACAGAGGAGTACACAGGCAGCTGGCCTCCTTTCTGCTGGGACGTTTCAGAGAAAATAATGATATTTTTATGCATTGCCCCTTACCTAGAGATTATGAAGATGTAGACCCTGTGTGTGTGTGTCTCTCTGTGTGTGTGTGTGGGTGTGTGTGTGTGGGTGTGTCTGTGTGTGTGTGTGTGTGGGGGTGTAAGTGTGTGTGTGTCTGCATATTATAAAGCATGATCATCCATTTTCTATGCTTCTGAATGTAACGTGATTTTAAAATCCAAGGGAAAATTATTTAGAAGGTGTTGCCTTGTCATCTCAGCCTGCATCTTGTTTGTTTTTGTTAAGTTAGATAAAAGTGAGAACGTAGTCCAGATTTAACGATATATATATATATATATATATATATATATATATATATATAGACACAGAGCATATATAATATAAAATATATTTTGTCAGTGATGATCTTGGTGGACGTATTAATAGAATTAAGCTGTACTGTGCGAAAATTTGAATAAAAAACTATTTCCTATTGGACATCACAAGTAATACGTTATGTTTATGTGGTGTTTGGCACAAGATTCTGTTGGAGAAGTCCACTTCGGGCGCTAGACATTCCAAGTCACACTCCTAGAGGACCATCACAAACATGCGGGGTCCCCCAGTCCTCTCTGCTATACATCTTACAGTGGGAGAATCCTCACTGCAAAAATCAACAGACAGGCCACAAACACAGTGCTCTACAGCCAGAGTGGGGCCAGCCATCTGCCATCTGGAACTTAATAAGAAACGTTGCAAAACACACACACACACACATGCACGCACGCACGGCACGCACGCACGCACGCACACGCACACGCACACATGCACACACACACACACACACACACACACACACAGCCTACAATATGTACAGCACAGTACAACAGTACACACAGCCATCTGCACTGGCAAAGTTTGTATCAGTGTGACTTTAAAACAGTGGAGGGAGGAGAGGAAAAGGAAGAAGAGAGAGAGAGAGAGAGAGAGAGAAGAGGGGAGAGGAGAGGAGAGGAGAGGAGAGGAGAGGAGACACAGTCCAAAGGAAGGATGGCTAAGAGAGGTGGCATCTCGCCTGGGTTAAGAGCAGTATAAAGCTGAGTGCTTCTTATCGACAGAGGCATTAGATACTGGTGGCCGTGCCTGAATATTAGAGTATCCTCTCGAACGTGCCGGCCACTTTGCCACTCATCCCCTTACACACCTCTCTGAACAAGGTGTTGAAGAGAGAGCGGCGTCAGTCACTCAGGTCAGAAGAGTGCAGACAGTGTTAATGGCCGTGTTTTCAATGGGATATTTATAATTACCACAATTATTTGTGTATTTAAGACATTCAAAGCAGCATGCACACCCAACATTGTATCTTCCCACCTTAAATGACGCTGTCAAATAAGACAGTTGCCCAAAAATAAGCAAGGAACACAGATTTGGGGCCAATCTACTAATCTAATAAAATGAAATAATATTAAGTCTGTATTTTATTGGAATATCATTAGTATTCTCGCCTTACGCTCCTACTGGAAATATTTGCTCTTTTACACAGCAGGAGAGAAAAAAAAGTTAATGACAAGGAGCTTATTGGATTTAAGGAAGCAAAAAGGGAGAAGGGATTTTTTTTTTCTGTTTAATACTGGATGATCAAAAGTAAGGGCATGTTGTTATTCATCTGGCACCATAAGGCTGGAGTTTTAGAGAGGATGAAGAGCTGTGTGCGGATGAGGGAGAGGAGGGAAGAACGGCAGACTTAATCTGTGTCTGTGTGTGTGTGTGTGTGTGTGTGTGTGTGTGTGTGTGTGTGTGTGTGTGTGTGTGTGTGTGTGTGTGTGTGTGTGTGTGTGTGTGTGCCAGAGAGAGAGCACCCTACCCCATTCTGTCAGTGGAGAAGGTACAGTAGGATGTGGACCTGAGTCCCTTAACTCATCCCCAGTGCCGCGGCGCATCTAAGCTCTCGACTCCGCTGACCTCTCCATCACCCCCCCAGCCCAGTTGAGAGCACGTGGGCCATGGGTGGGCTCCCAGTGTCCTCAAGACTACAGTCAGCCGAGACGGGCTATCCAGTTCCCCTTAATATTTTATCGTTTCCTTCAAAGGGGGGCCCTGCCGCTTCTCCTGAGGTATGTGTTTCTTTCGTTTTTGGCGCGCGCGTTCAGACTTCCCGCCCGTTTCCTGGCCCAGGATAGCGTTACCCCACCCGTTTTGCCTGTCTGCCCCGCTGCACTATCTGCCTCTATCTGAACGAGCCCCGGCCATTGATCGGCCGCAGAGCACTCATTTAAGCCCTGACAAAAAAAAATAAAAAATCCAAAGTCTACTCCTATTATGCTCTGTGGTTAGTGGGCGTCTGCCCAGGGAGAGACAGGCCCACAGGAGAGGGGGCAATGAGCGACCGAGCCCGTGGATGGTGCTGCATTCCTGGGGTTGAGGGGTGTGGGCGATCCCCTCAGCCTCTCTCCTTTCCCCCTGGGTCCCCCAGAGCAAGCCTCACATTTGCATTTGAAGGGGTTTGCCGCTCCACCAAATGTGTGGAAACATAAACAAGGGCTAGAGAGAGAGAGAGAAAGAGAGACGGAGCGAGGGAAAAAAACAGAGTTAGTTTATTTGCGTATCCAATTACTGACGAGGAAAAAAAAATGGACGGACAGACTTTTAGGGAGGAGCGTACGAAAAAACGAAAAAAAAAAAAAAAAAAAAAAAAAACTTAGGGGCTCAGACTTCAAAGCTATTAAGGGGTATAAAGTTCCCAAAGACTTCATGAATATTGTAATATTCCAAAGTCACTCCCTCCGATCTGAAAAAGAAACTTCTGAAGAAATCGGCCGCACACAGTAGCTGGCAAATGGCCGGCACATTAACTATTTACATGCACGCAGCGCGTGAATCAGTAGTGGCCCGCATATTAATGAAAGCCAGAGAGCCGGCACTGGCTCCTTTGAGCTTCAGCCGGGCTGGTAGTCCATCTGTAGTCAGACTTCCTGGAGAAAGGGCCTTCATTTCCCTTGTTGGGCACAGCATGGCTTAATACTGCTGTCCAATGGTCCAGTTTAGTGAGGAACTAATGGAAATGCCTGGTTCACTATCAGATACATGACCCAGGTTTATTATATTGTTTCCTATGATTCTTTAAAGTAATAAGAGAACGCCTGATAAAAAGGGTGATTGAGAACTTCTGGCATTGCACCTCTGGCACAGGCATCGTTTTGTGTTCACTTCTCTGCCCACTGATCAGGTGTGTGTGTGTGTGTGTGTGTGTGTGTGTGTGTGTGTGTGTGTTTTGCAGAGAAAGAGGTGCAGCAGTGTGAGTCTGAGGGGTGTGTCTATCAGGAGGTGTTTCTGGCTGCCTCTGTTAATAAAAGTGGAAAAGTCAGCTGTTGCTGCTGCTATTAATGTAAAAGAGCCAGAAGTGACTCAGAAATGCCCTCTCTGTATAAGTAAAACAAATAGTCTCACTCAAGGTGTAAATATAGACTTGGAACTGTTATCATCTTGGTGTGATGAAACTAACACATGTTGACAGAAGCACACAGATATACACTTGCACTGTGTATACTACAGTACATGTGCAGAGTTCCCGCTATTGCGCTCTTATGAGTGCACAAACAAACACCCACAGAAATGGCATATATCATATGGCCACCGATATATCATATGGCCACAGATATGACATATATCATATGAGATGTAATGGATGCTGTTGTTATGTATTATAAGAATGTGTACAGAAAGATCTCTTTTGTGCACTGAATTGTGTAGGACTCACCACACCATTTGAAGTCCTGTCATTTAAGTTTCCTTTCTGAAACTCCCCCTTGAATACAGCAATTCCTGTGTGATTCTAGAGGAGAGTTTATATCCATGCTCTCAAGTGAAGCGCTGCTCCCATGAATTCTCTCTCTCTTTATCTCTCTCTCTCTCTCTCTCTCTTATCTCAGCCACCCTCTACACATCATTTTATCTGTCGTTCAAGGCCTCACCAGCCTTCTTCTTCTTCTTCATCTACTGCTACTACTACTACTTCTTCAGACAAACACAACAGGAAGGCTCGATGCTCCACAGGAAGCTATTTAAGGGTCTGTAGAGGTCAATACATAAATATATGATTTCTTCCCCTTCTGCAGTCTCACCAGCCAGATGCTGAGACAGGAAGTCCGCCCCTTAGTTCTCCACTCCTACCTGAGTAGTTCCAGGCCAGGCAATTGGCACTGCTGCTGCAGCCAGATCTGGTTTGAGGTTGTCTTTGCTGTGGTGTAGGTTGATATTCCTGGACGGCTCTCTCCGGTCTCTGCCTAGTCACAGTCTACCTCTCCACCTTGCAGCATGCCCTCGTCCAACGCTGCTGTTCTCTTGGCCCCATAATCTCCACCAGGGCCACCTGGGCCAATGCACCTAGCCTGGCCTCCGCCTGCCTACGTACTTCTGCTCGATTTCTTTTCCCTACAGCACTCCGTCTGGAATTGCTCTCGCTCACTTTGTTTACTTCGGCAACTTGTCTCCGAACCAACCAGCGAACAGAGGACATTCCTGAGAGCGATTACGAAAGTTGCAAGCCTATCGTTATCGTTGTGTCCCCCGTGGTTAACATATGTCATTACCAAATGTTAGTGATTGGACTCCAATGATTTCAAACTTCAGACAAGCGTCCACCAACCAGGAAATAAACGTTTGCCAATGGATCTAGGCCAGATTCTCTGCGAAGTCAGAGAGTCTGGTATCCAGACTACAATGCACCAATCATCTCTTGCAGAGTTGCAATGCACCAATCATCTCTTGCAGAGTTGCAATGCACCAATCATCTCTTGCAGAGTTGCAGTGCACCAATCATCTCTTGCATAGTTGCTTTGCTCCTTTCTCCCCTCCTCCAGTATCCGCGATGGCGTGCCATCCCTCCGCTGCCACCAAATGTGAGGGACCGAGGCGGCCACCCCACGCTGAGGGTGGTGCACCACTGGATAAGATGGCGTTGAGGGAAGGAGGTGGCAGGAGACAGCAGTTCCGTACAAAAATATGATTTATTTTCACTGAACAGGCAGATCCTCGAAGCACAATGGGAGTCCAAACATGAAATCCAGGGATCTTCAGTATACAAACGAACATGTACCGTGCCATCAAACCAGGGACCAGGAACATACTCTTTCTAGGTTCCTTGTCCAAGCAAGGCGACCTTGCAAATTTGGACCTTACTAAACCCTCACAGCAAGCAAGGTTAACTTCCATTCACATTAAACACACAAACATTAAACTCTACAGCTTCATTGCATCCCATGCAGTCAGCTGTGATATACCAATATCCAGTGGTTAAAGTGGGACTTGGCAGGTGGGGGAACCTTAAAATCCAGTGTCAGTACAACGGGGAAAAAATGACTCACCATTGGACAGCATATTTAGTATTGTGGTGTAGAAATACTTTTTGGACAAGAATTGCTAGCTTCTTGGTGACCTCTGTACACGTGAAAAATGAACTCACCATTTAATTTCACAATATCCTCGTGCTTATTGTTGGTATGAAAGAATATATTTATTATTAATTTATCTGAGGTGCCCCCACACACACACACACACTTTACACTTTAACCCCTGCCAATATCCCCACAGTTAAAATCTCCAACAGTATAAAAAGACGCACAAGACATAAACACATACATGCAATACAATGACACCCTTCAAAAAAAAGTAAAATGTGAGTGCATGTGCGTGTGCTTGCACAGTCTGTGTGTTGCAGTTGCACAAGGTAGTTGTGTGTATCGTCGGAGAGTGGGTAGGGAAAAGGAGAGGGTTCCTTTTTCACAGCGTCACATCCACGTCCATTGTTTCCAGCGCTCTCTCTCTCTCTGTCTCTCTCTCTCTCTGTCTCTCTCTCTCTCTCTCTCTCTCTCTCTCTCTCTCTCTGTGCGCTGGGCTTTTATGGGGCTCAGAGTGAGTGAGCGCTCTGTCGAGGGAGAGCACAGATTTGTTGATAGGCGCTGGAAGTGCTCCCGGGGGAGCTGAACACTTAACGTGTAGAACATGTAATAAAAAAACAAAACAAAACAAAGCAAAGCAAAATAAACAGAAGGCATCAAAGCTGGAATGTGGACAAAAACAGGGGGCTCTCTCTTTACTGACTGTGCCTTTTTGGGGTACTTCTATAGCTGTTCTCAGCTCTGTTCTCTTTAGATGTCCTTTTTACTATGTCTGTCTTTTCCTCCATCCTTCCTCTCTAACCTTCTCCTAATTATCGTCTGTCTCCCAGCATCCCCTATCTCCTCCATCCACACTCAGCCTCCAACTTTATCTCAACCCCCTCCTTCATCTGTCATGTTTTTCTTGGACATGCCTCTGTCCAGTTCAGATCTGTGCTTCAGTGTTCTGTGATTGTTGTGATTTGCCATATCTGATGAGTGAAAAGGTTCACCTGGGAATGTTTTACTTTTGCACTCTTACACTCTTTTTTGAGCTCTATGCAATCACTGAGTGTGGCCCTTTCCACAAACACAATACTCACAACTAGAGTCAGGACACTAAGCGCCTGTACACATTTGTAAACAAATGTAAACAGGTTCTTAATTGAGGCGCGTAGAAGTGTCCGGTCCATAAAGATATACTGCACTTCAGTAATGGCAACAGCTCTTCCAAGTCCTTACACTGAAGAGAGAAATTAAATACTTAAAAAATACATGGCCCCAGCAGTGGCGCGACTGGTTGGTGCACCTGCACCGTACGCCGGCGACCCGGGTTCAATTCCCGCCCTGTGGTCCTTGGATCCCACCCTGTCTCGCTCTCCCACTCACTTCCTGTCAGTCTCCGCTATCCTATCTGAGTAAAGGCATAAAAAGCCCTAAAAATAAAAAAATACATTACATTTTAACAAAATTAAACATACAAACAAGCAAACAAACGAAACAAGTTTGTAAATTAAAGCAAGAAACCATGATCACAGTTGTTCTCATCACTGATGTCGATTGAAAAGAAAACATTGTGAAATTTACTGTGGATGGCCAGGAGGGAGGGACCGCACAATATACTGTAGGCCTCGTAAATCAATCTCTCACAACGGCCACTTACTGTCTCCCTGCCGTCATTTTTACTGCCCAGTATTTCACAAGTGAAATGCTTTTTCCTCACCTGCCAATATCCGGCTATACAGTAGCCTAATGGACAGACTGTAACGACAGACTCCATTACATCCCATTATGGAGAGATGGAAAATGAAATGAGAATGATGATAGTGAGGCCATCGCTCTGTTTGTAATTGGGTTCCTGCCTGTGGAATGTCTCGTGTTGTTTGCGACGTGGGTTATTAAAACAGTAAGGGCGTACTGAGGAGGCAGCCCTTTACTACGCAGCTATCCAACAGAAGGCAAACATTTGATCTGGTAATCATTACGATTAGGGGGCGAGGAGGGAATGCTGTTGGCTTCCTCGTGGTGGACCTGGCTGCTGTGCAGGATCTCCTTGGCTTCTGAGCGCCACCATGGCTGCATATGGCTTTCATTTGGAGAATGGTTGGATTATCCTGCAGGATCATCTGTCTTTATCCAAAAAAAGAAGAAAAGTGTACTGCCTCACTCAACACCTTCTTTATCCATGTATTTGTCAAGCATTATAAAATCTGCTGATAATTGTTAAATCCGTGCGGATTATGACAGCATCGCTAGGATACTTTCCAAGAAATTCTGGTGAGCAAAATTGACTAGAGCTTAGAGACATGCCGTAGTGTAGTCTGCTGCGGTCCCGTGTGTTGGGCTGGGCCACCCATCTCCATCAGGCCTTTTCAGGGCAGTCTCGGGCTTCCTCCTGACCCTTGCCAGGATAAGCTTCTTGGGGGATAATCAATGGACATGAGTTAAAGGTAATTGCCATGTCACAATGTCAGAGACACCATTGATTCACCATTGTTCTCTCGTGGGGACTGTTAGGTACCATTTGTCCTTGTAAGAGGATTAGAGTGGCCAGATGTCCCCGCTTTAGCCCAAACAAGACCTTCCTCGGGGTCCAGACAGACACTCTAGTCTCACCACATCCGGCCATCGTGGTCTTAGTGGCTCACGGCCGGCTTGGGGGGAGGGGGTCGTGGGGGTCTTTAGGGAACTCCCCGTATCTGAGTCCGGAGCCTGAGATCACCTGTCAGAAGCGACATTACTGGGATAAAAGCCGGGCTGTGATGTGATCTGTTTCACCCAGAGATTTACGGAAGCATCTTTACTCTGTGGAGGAGTCGGTTTGAACATGAAGGGCCTGTAAGCTTTTGAACATGCTTCTTTGAGTACATGCCATAACTCTTAACAGTAACCTCTATGTAAATGAGGTAAAATCAGTGTGGTGAATAATTCAGTAGGGGTGGCAATAAGGCAAGGTAGGTCTGAGGGAGTCGTTGTTTATGTGTGTTTTATTGGTTCATTAATATTTCATATCGCAGGAGCACAGACTGTTTGTGTGTGTGACACTGCTTCATGAAGATATTCAGTGCATAAATGTGAATTATACTGTGTGATAGTGACCTTGATTTCCTTTGATATTCCTATAAAGAGCATTGCTTGAAGTCAGGTTCTATTCATCTGTTCTTACTGTGCAGAGCATGTAGATTACTTTGTAGATGACACCTTATTCCCAGTGAAGTTAATTTCAATAAGGCAGCTAATGTCTAAGAGTTTGGCGTAAATCCTCATGCTTCTGGTTTGGTGCTCTAAGAAGCTGGGGTCATAAAAAGGGTTGTGTATTATAGCTGAGCAGAGCAGAATAACAATGCAGACTTGAAATAATGAGTTGCCATCGTTTGGTGAGCCTGTGGCACATCTCCCCAGGTTGTTGTGTCATTGGGGGGTGGGTGGGTTGTTGGGCTGGATGTTATGGCTAAGCCTGGATCTCCGTATAGTCCAGAGGGGCCTCCAGCACGGTGTCTGGACCGTGGGGGGCTGGCTGTGGGGGACCGTGGTTGAGGCCCAGTGGGAGAGGCTGTGTCCAGGATTGATGTGCTGCAGGGGACGGGAGCCCTTCGATGGCCGGCGTGTCTGACCGCGTCAGGGGCGCCACAGCAGGACGTGATGGAGATGAATGGGGCAGGAGGCCGCGCGGGACGGACACACACACACACACACACACACACACAGATACACAGACACACAGACACAGACATACACACACACACACACACACACACACAGCCTTTTATAAACCCCAGACGGCTGGCTGTCAGCCCTCTCCGATCCATCACACCTCCTCTACCTGCTAGCACTCTCACCTTTCTCCTTTCTGCTCTCCCTTTTTTACTCTCACACACACACACACACACACACACACACACACACACACACACACATTCTCTCTCCCATACACACTCTCTCATACAGTATGTACTTTCACAGAGACATACACACATTCACTCTTTCTTATCTCATACACACTCTCTCTCTTACACACACACATACACACACACCCACCCCCTCCTCTCTGCGGGGTGATGTGCCAGACTGTTGTCACTGTCATCACGGCATCGGCTTGACTTATTCCTCCCAGTCGCCGTCCCTTGGCTTCTATTACTGTCCGCCAGAGAGCCGCTGCTGTTGGAATGTCAGGATTCCCCCTCCTGAGGCTGCTGGGCAGCGCTGGGCAGGGCTGGGCCGGCCCGCTGCTCAGATTGATGGAGGGCAGGGCAGTGTGTGGTGGGGGTTTAGGACGGGGGAGTGGGGGTATGCAGATTGAGCTGCTGACCCTCCCGACTTTCACCCCTTCAGCGGCGAGGCAGATTTCCATGGCCGGTGTGTGTGTGTGTGGGGGCTCGGTGGGGGTTTGTGTGGGGGGGAGGACGGACCGACTGAGCAGACCGATCGTCCCGAGGCCCCCAGGCAAAGACATTCTCTCACGCTGGAGAGGCAACGTCCCCGGGGATTTGGAGAGCGGGAATGGTGAGGATTTCTCTGTAAACAGGCCGGAGCTAAATGGCTCCAGCATTGTGTGGGGTTTGTGGGGCTCCTTTGTGGTGACTGAGGGTCGGGGGTGTGCAGAGAGTCATGTACGCAGCAGATTCACATGAAATTGCACGTCCATCTCCTGGTGTTTCGGGGTTCAATCTGGAAACTATTTTCTTTTTTACCCAGAGATGAACCTATAAAGCTAGAGCCCTGTCATCACCGACTTTACCGCCCTGTTTCCACAACATCCTAACCTCGCTTTCCATGCGCCTTGTCTTACCTCTGTAAGACGTCACTCGTCAGGACCAATGAGGGAACTGGGAGTGGTCGAAGGAAATCGTGAAGCTGTCCGCGCGCTGTTGGAAATAACAATTGATTATAGAACCCCTGTTAACCTAATGATTCTGACCCCGCTAGATATGGAGAAGTTTCGGTCAACGTAATATTACTATCCATAGTAGGCCGATGTGGGCCTACCCACAATGCTGTTACAAGAATGCCTTCTAGCTATTTAATTAGACGCATCTTCCCCAAGAATAGTGTGCGAGGCCCTCCTCGGCCGATTCATTCGGGAGGCGACTTCACTTGAGTAATGATCCTAGTGTGAAAGTCGGTCAGAGGCTATAGTGCTGGCCTGGACCACTATGCTCATCTGGACAGAACACCTTACCGAAGCTACAGAGGGTTCAGGGTGTGCTAAGGTTAGCTGTCTAATTCCAGACTACTAATAAAATCAGTGACCCACCACAGTACAATACGATGGCCAGTTCTCCTGGTAGCATGCCTACACTTTCACTGATTTAGCCCCCACGGCCCTGGAGACTAATCCTAGCCGTTCCTCCTGGCCCATCTTCAACTTGAGGGATATCTAAAGAAACTCTAGAAAACTATCTTTTGGTCAAAGCATAACAATTTATTTGTCAGACACAAGCTATTCATCCAATACATTATAGAAGGTACATCTAAATGAATAATGTGAAAGTCACGAAAACAGGTTAAAGGAACATTTAGGAAACCATATGAAGCAATCAGAGAATGAACATACCAGCTCAGAGGATGATGACTACACACCTTAGTGGTGCGGGAGATTCTGACTACAGAATGGCTCCTAGAATGCTCTGTGAACCTCACTTAAATACGGTAGGCTACCTAGTTTGTGGTTGGTTACATTGATTTGGGATCACATGGTTGGAGGTCATCTGATTTGAGAGTACTTTGATGAGACTTGAGACCATTGTTGTAGTGAGAGTGAATCAATCAAGACATGACAAGGTATACATTTGATTACATTTCCTGTCCCTATAGTTAACTGCTCCTGTGGACATGTGACAGTAGGCCCACAATAGGCCCACACTTAGTAGTTGATCAAGAGTCAATATATGACTGAAAAGATTATCATCAGCCTGGTAATTAGGATCCTTACAGATGTCCCCTTGACCCCTCTGGGTCATCACAGGATTGGACCTAGTGGGGTTATCAAAATAGGATCCTTAAAGCCAGTGTTTGCAGGACTGATGATTGTAGTTCCCAGAGAACCAAGGCTTGTTCTTCTGCAGTTAGTGGATGGGATGCTTGAAGTAGCAGCACTGTGCCAGGTTCAGGTAGTAGTCCATTTGTTGAGTGACCTGTTCATCCGAAAGTCTCTGTGCCTTCCTGGCACCAAGGAGAAACATGTAAATCCAGCCAATGATTATCTGGATGGGTTAACCCCCCATCGGAGGTGTTTATCTTCCTCAGGATAGTCCATCGCTCCAGTGTGTGCTTGACGCCTGGAGGACATTAGCATATCCATGCAGTGATTGAACATTGATGAGCTTTGTGTTATTATGGGAGAAAGGTTACAACATGTTACAGATATAGTGTATTCAGGTGTTTCATGACAACAAGTTAAAGTAGAAAACAAGGTCTCAGTCTCTTTTATAAAATATTCAATGTGATCCCATTTGTGATCCTGACTCTTTACCACTACATTCAGGAAAAGTATGGTGGTAGAATTGAGAAGATTCTGTTAAGGGCAAAGTAGCCTAAGGGAACATAGCAAATAAGTTATTAAAGCTGGTATATACATTTTCTGTGATCATGATGAATGCTGTTAGCTCTGAATATTTTTTCTAACGTCAGTCATCTATTATGTTAAAGCATTTCCATTAGATAACTGAAAGTATTTTCTAGGTGACTTATGCAGGCACAAATCTAGTATCTCTTGTCTGGTGACAGTGAATAAATCTTATGCAGTTCTACAAAGGCATGTTTGAGGTATCATGGGACATTGTGTGATTAGTAGTTGGAAGCGCCTGCGCCACACATTTTACTACTTTGAAAATATTCTTATTACTATTAGTGAAGTGCTGAAAAACCAGTCGCGATCTGGTTTACCAACCATGCTGAATATTGGAGTTAACTTCTCTTAGACAAAGACTAAATCATCAATACGTGCCTGTAGTCACACATAGGTTTCATCATTGTTACAGTGCTATACATATAATGACAATACATTGGAGATATGTAAGACAATTTAAACATAAAACCCAGGATAGCTTAGTCTACATGTGGAAAATAAAACTGGTTAAAAGAAAAGTCTATTTGACCTGTTGTTTTTAAGGCAAAGAAAACTCAGTTGTGTTAAGGCAATGCATTCTTACTTCTGGACATTACATTTGACATCGGTTCAGATTTATCTATGTGCATGAGGGAATGTAGAAAACAGTAGCCCAGTGGTTTAAATAAACATAGCAGTCTCTGCATGCCTCTGCTACCCAGAAAAGTACAGGCTACAAAGATTACAATTTAACTTAAGAGCAATTTTACAACTAGCCACTGCACAGCAGACAGCAGCATACAACCAAACCAGTACATAACAGTGTCTTTAGCACAAAAGTATCTTTGTCAATGTGTTTGGAATTAATTTTACAATGACGGCTTGATCACTAATAGGCACAGAACGGAGTTAGCATTTAAATGTTCGCACTATGTGTCTGCCACTGAGGCACGTCATGTGTGGACGCGGCCCCTTGGCAGACTGCATGTGCACGATATGTAAATATAGGCCTAAGTAGGTTAAAATCATAGGGAAATCTTGGTGCTTCCGAATGTTACGCTACTTTACGTTTTATCAAATTTAGAAGTAAATAAAATATCCATCTTACATACATTTGAAGAACACAGTATCATATCCACTCCAATGTCTTTACTTTAAATGGTGGAAAACGTCATTCGACGCCCAACTATTAAATTACGCTTTCAGTTCAACATCTTTATAGGCTACTTCAAACTGTGATCTTAGTTACGCAATCTAAAGATGGTTTCGTACATCTGTTATGACCAGCGACACTCTTATGCAATTTCATTTTCAGGTGAGAGATTCATTGTCCGTCAGTGAATCAAACTGGTTTGAGTAGGATTTGTATAGATCGAATTCATAAGGTAAACAAACAAAACACTATGCCATACTATAAAGCTACCTGGTACGAATTACAAAAGTTATTGAATATTAGGGTGGTTACCTCTGAGCTGAGACAGCGCCAAGATGTTTCGAACGTCTATATGATCATATCTCTGACTGTCTTCCATGAGTTCCACTAAGGTTCCCCACAGTTTCGTCTCGGGATAACAGAGGGTATAATAGGCCCATACTAATTTGTACAACTATAAATTATATTGTCCTATCATAGCTTAACCTCAAACCTGGTATTAAAAATAAAGCAAGACTCACCACAGTGTCTGTAGACAGGGAAGAAGATCAAACCTCATACCCTATTCTGTGGGAGTTTAAAAGGCGGGCTTGCGTTACTTATGCGAGATTTGTTGATAGAGTCAGCTTCCTCACCACGAGGGCACCACCTGTAAAGGCGTCTTTCGTCACGACCAATGAGGGAACTGGGAGTGGTGAAGGAAAATGATGAATCTTCCAGCTGTTGGAAATAACAATTGATTATAGAACCCCTGTTTAACCTAATGATTCTGACCCCGCTAGATATGCAGAAGTTTCGGTCAACGTAATATTACTATCCATAGTAGGCCGATGTGGGCCTACTCACAATGCTGTTACAAGAATGCCTTCTAGCTATTTAATTAGGCGCATCTTCCCAAGAATAGTGTGCGAGGCCCTCCTCGGCCGGGATTCATTAGGGGGCTGACTTCACTTGGTAATGATCCTAGTGTGAAAGTGGGTCAGAGGCTATAGTGCTGGCCTGGACCACTATGCTCATCTGGACAGAACACCTTACCGTAGCTACAAAGGGTTCAGGGTGTGCTAAGGTTAGCTGTCTAATTCCAGACTACTAATAAAATCAGTGGCCCACCACAGTATAATACGACAGCCAGTTCTCCTGGTAGCATGCCTACACTTTCACTGATTTAGCCCCCACTGCCCTGGAGACTAATCCTAGCCGTTCCTCCTGGCTCATCTTAAACTTGAGGGATATCTAGAAAACTATGCGGGTCAAAGCTTAACAATTTATTTGTCAGGTACAGGTTACTCATACAAACACATTATAGAAAAACGTCTAAATGAATAAAATGAAAGTTAAGAAAACAGGCTAAGAGAATCTTAAGAAAGAACCATACGAGACAATCAGAGAAATTAACGTACCCGGCTCAGAAGATGATGACTACACACCGTAGTGGTGTGGGAGGATCTGGCTACAGAACTCCTGGAGCTTTGTGTGAATTATTCTTAAATAGGCTCCTCATTTTATCTATGTTTTAGAGGACTATTTGCTTTGATAAAGATTATATGGTTTGGAGGTCACCTGATGAAGGGTCACCTGATTGGAAATCACGTGATCATTACTGTTCTGGGACTGAGACCAATTGCTTCCGTGAGACCCCCAAAGTAATTCAATCAATACATGACAATGTACACATTAATTACATTTCCTGCTTCCTAGTTAGCTTCTCCTGTGGAAAAGGCAAAGGTTAGAGATATAATCAAAAGCTGTTGAAGTAGCAATATGTGACAATGGGCCCACCATGAGGTCATACCATCATGTGGTAGGGTAATTAATCAACAGTTCACATGATCATGAGTTTAATCAGTCTAGAAGCATTAGGACTCCTTACACCTCCCTCTCTCTCTCTCTCTCTCTCTCTCTCTCTCTTTCTCTCTCTCTCAGAGACAGTCTCTCTCTCTCTCTCTCTCTCTCTCTCTTTCGCGCTGTCTCTCGGTGTGTGCATATGTGTGTGTGTGTGTGTGCATATGTGTGTGTGTGTGTTTGTGTTTATATTGGATCTGACAGGCCTCTCTGTAGGGGAGGCTTTGAAGAGCGGGGCCATGCTGCTTGAATTGAGGCTAATCGGCCCCCCACCCCCCTCCCCCTCCTCCCAATCTGGACAGCTTGAAAACAAACATTTACTGTCATGAAGTTGGGAGGTCAGCCCCTAACGATGTGGGTCACGGGGCCTTTTTTTTTTACGGCTGGAGGTTTATGGAGACGAATGCCTGGCACGGACAAATAGCAGGACATAAGCTGTCATCAGTAGTAGCAGGAGCCAGAACTGACTTTTTTTTCTGGTAGCTGTTTGTTGGTGAGGAGGAAACGCTCATAAAACTGGAGACTCCTATCTTTGGGCTGAGACTGTGGGGAGGAGAGGGAGGGGATGGGGTTGAAGAGGTTGAGGTTAGAAGGGAATGGTGTCCTGTTCATTGCTGGGGCAAGGTCAGGAACTACAAATCCCAGAGCGCTCAGAATGCAGGACCTCTTTCACCTGCTGGGTCCTTTCCCGAAAACCTTCTTTGGGAAAGCGCGGTGTCAGTCTTATTCTTTTGTCACTGCACAAAAACACATGCAATTGGACAATTAAGCAATTAAAAAGGCGATGAGTGATTTCTAATGAAAAAAAAAAGTAAGATGAAAAGAAAACGGACTGTGTGCGACAGTGGCCCTGAACTAATCCATCCACGCATTTTATTTGACATCCTCTCGACAGGGTCTCAAGGTCTGAAAGTACTAAAGCTAAATCACAGGCCCCTGCGCTCACACCTTTAACGACTTCTGAAATGTCAGAGAACATTACACAGAGGAGTGCAAAGAGAACCTCTCATCTGGCCCCTTTAGCACACCCAACCCCCCCCACACACACACACACCCTGCTCCTCACAGCTCCCTCAGGTGTCAGCAGCGTGTAGCCCTCTTTAGGAGGAGGAAGAGGAGGAGGAGGAGGAGGAGCACTTCTCGCTCTCCACTCAGGTGTGGCCTAGATCTGAGCGGCTCAGCCGGCAGCATGATTTAGAGCCTCTCTGGATCGGAGGCCCAGAAAGAGCTCTGGGGCCGCGAGCGCGCGTGCTAATCAGTGCCTTCACTCTCATGTATTTAATGTCGCCGCCGCGCTAGCTGGCTCTCTCTCCAGCCCTAGCGTCACAGGCACACATATGGAAATGCCACCTAGATGACTCAGAGAAGGCCGAGTCTCTCTCTGTCTGTCTGTCTGTGGGTGGCAGTGTGCCCAGTCCTCTCTGTCTTTGTGTGCCGCGCTGCTAATCAAGGGCTAACTTGCTCTAACATTCATGCACAGTGACCAGGCTCCTCTAAATGCAGAAGTGCCCGTCATCAGAACTCCCCATTGCCATTCCCCCACAGAGCAGCCCGCAGCGGGCAGTGCAACGCAACACACAGATGATGTGCAGAGCAGTAGGGAACCGGCAGTGGGACAGTGTGTGTGTGTAGATAGATGTGTGTGTGGGTGTGCATATGTGTGTGTGTGTGTGTGTGTGAACCCACAAGTGTGTGTGTACATACAGAACATGTGTGTGTATGTGTGTGCGCACGTGGGTGTGTATTTGTGTGTGCACACACATGTGTGTGTGTGTGTGTGTGTGTGTATGTG
>NC_063202.1:8963859-8986359 GCF_017589495.1 Alosa alosa
CGTACAGATGCTATACTGTTCCGAGAGACTGCTTGGAAAAGCTGCAGGTTTGTGTGCATGAGCACAGCACGGTTTCAGCTTCTCCCTCCAACTGTTGTTTTTAAAGCAGAACGATGTTTTGGAGAAGCACATTTTCTCATTTGTGCTCGTGACCTGGACCTTATAGTGTAAACATGTGTATCTATGGAAGTGGCATAACAACAAATATGTATATATTATTACAAATGTTTATTATCTTTAATTATGCAAATGTTTATTATCTTTAATTATGCAAATGCATATTTCTCTAAAAATCCTCCTCCCTATAATTTCATCTTCTCACTGAAGTCAATGGGTCAAACAGTGCTTTCATTGGAAGCCTTATCTCCTTCACCCTTAAACACACACCTCACGCTTTCAGCTTATAGTAACCACAGAGTGTCAGAAAGCTGCTTAGAATTGAATTCCAAGAGATAAATGATTGTGATCAGTGCTTGTGCAACCCTGCGTCGCTCGGAGAGCGCAAACATATGCCATGCTGGAGCCCCAAGCCTCTGTGCAGCGCACCTGCGTTCACCACACCACAACATTCAAAACCGAATCTAACTTTGCGCAATCCCTGTATCATCACCTCAGCACACAACCACCTAGGCGTTGATTTTTTTTTTTTTTTTTTTTTTTTTTGCAGACGGTAAGAAAAAAAGTTCTTATTACAGCACTTAGGCCCCGCTTCCCTCTGCTCATGGTTTAGGCCTTTTTGTTTGTTTATTTATTTTTCTGCTGAACGCAGCTGCTTGGACCCCTCCATGCAGAAACGCCCAATATGGTCCCTCTGCTGAATCTGTGGCTGGGGGCCACAAAGATGGAGTTAGTGCACAGACACCAGTGCTCGCACAATCACCACTCCCTCCCCCCACACACACACACACACACACACACACCTCACACACACACACACACACACACACACACACACACACACACACACAAACACACATACATACACTTATAGAGAGGGAGAGAGAGAATGCATATGTGAAAGAGAGAGAAAAAATAGTTCCAAATGGCCCCCAAATGGGCATCATTCTGAAACTAGACACTTTTTTTTATTTGTTCTTGTTTCTCTCTCTCTCTCTCTCTCTCTCTCTCTCTCTCTCTCTCTCTCTCTCTCTCTCCTCCCTCGTGCTGCCAAATGTGCAGGTTGTGTGCATCTCACCTTGGCAGCGCTGCTGACACAACCAGTCAGGCGCACCCGTAACAGCTCTGTTAGCTCGGCACCTGTTATTGAACAGTCAGTTCTACAGAGAGGGCCCGGAAAACTCAATTGTAATCTCAACGGTGTCACATTGGTGAGAGGTAGTAATTCCACATAGCACTCGCACTCACACTCACACTCACACTCACTGAGCAGCACACAGGCCGACTCTGAATGTTTTTTTTTTTTTTTTGCAGATGCTGCTATTTCGTTATTACATTATTCAGTCGATTTTTACATTTTGTGGTCACATTTATGTACCATAGGCTCACATTTGCACCGAACCAGTGCATCTGTCTGTGCAGTTTTGTTTAATTCTGCCAGACAGATTAAGTGCTTGATATGAGCACTTTACTTATGAAATTGTTACTGTAACATGAAGAACTTAATAACGTCCTTAATAGGGATATTCAGTCAACCTCCAAAATTAAGGGTGAAAAACACTGCCGCAGCCGTGACAATAACAAGAGGTGCTTTGAAGCAGTTAGGCTCATTTCTTGTCTTGTCTCAGCCACGACTAGTCGCTCGGTATCTCACGTTTTTATTTATTCATCCATTCTACCCCTAATCTGGTCTAAATATGGAGACGCGGGCGAATAATAGCACTGTAATTCATTTCCAATCCAATCACTCAGGATGCGAGCGTGAGGGACAGCCGCTGCCTAGCCCTCTCGCCCGCCCGCTCGCTCGCCCTGCCGCCCAGCTGCAGCGCAATCGAAGTGGATTAAACCTGTCGCACGCTTCCACGCGTCGCCGCCATCGTGATCAATCTATTAAAAAAATAAAAACAACAACAACAACACTAAACATAAATCTGATATTGTTGTTTGAACATTTTTAATAACATAGATTTGAATATTGCCTTGTGCATTGGAGTGATTTATTGGTGAAAAAGTGCTATCAGGCTCATATACGCCTGAGCCCTGGTGGTCTGCCAATAATGCCATTAACCGCATTGTTCAAAGTCATTATGCATTGGGAAACACAATAATAATTGCGAAAGTACAAATGTGAGATTTCTCTGGATAAGCTAATTGCTTTCACTAGCCATGTTATTAGAAATGGCCGGTCCCAGTTGTAAAAAAAAAAAAATATGACGCCTATATATATATACATTACATTCACCACCTCCAAACACTCTCTCTCTCTCTCTCTCTCTCTCTCTCTCTCTCTCTCTCTCTCACACACACACACACACACACATAAAAAATCACCACCACCACCACCACCTCCTTCTCACATAGACATCTATTCCTCCCTCTTGAATTGGTTTAGCAATTTCCTCAAGCTCACAGAGAGGCGTTTGCCAAATGGCTCCTATGAGTTATTAAACCTGGGAGACAGGTGCCACTGAAACAATATGGCATGCCACCCAGATTGTGCTGACCTGGCCCTTGCCAAAGGCCTAGTGCATTCAATTAGCCTTAAGAGGTGTGGATGGCAGCCCAGTTTTTAAGAACCATCCCAAACCCTGCTATACATCACAGTTATCTTTCCTCTCGTTCTTTCCCCCTCCATTTAATCTGATTTGGAAGGGAATGTTGGGAGAAATGGCTGTAAATGAGAGGTTAACTAATGTGCCAGAAGCAATGGTGGAAAATCTGCATCTGCCTTGGGAATATCTGCAGATCATTTTGTCCAATCAATCAAATGCAGCTCCCAATTAATTCATTAATCACCTGATAGCTATATTAAACCTATAGTGAATAGCATATCTTTGTATGTGTAACTTCGGGCACCGCCGAGCACACAGTAGGATTTCAAAAGTTTTCAGTTTACTATTGCATAACAACTTCACCACTGTAAGAAGTCATACACATTATACATCTTTGATCTATTTTGGATACAAACACGGGTAATTAACCATAAAGTGTTAATGGCTAGACTTTATGTGAATGTAATAATCGTTTTATGTGAGGCCAAAGAAAAGCTTTAAGTTTGGCTCTTACACTCTGTGTCATGAATTTACAGCAGACTAGGTTGTATACAGCATGCGGTATAATCCCAGTTGGGTCTCAGCCATAGCATAATCTGCATATGTTGATGCAAATCTGAAAATCAGCCTCCTCACCTGTTAATCTCTTCATGTATAATGAGCAGCTAAGGCATCCAAACACACAAACACCCATCTGCTCATGGTTGAACAGCCCCCAGCCTCTGAGACAAAGCCTTTGAATGATCAAAAAAACGATTGTTTGATTGTGACAACAAAGACAGAGAGAGAGAGGAAGAGAGAGAGAGAGAGGAAGAGGGGGGTTGCTAAATGAGTATCACATAGTGACAGACAGGTATAGTCCTTTGTCACAGAGCACAGGATGACTGGGGGGAAATAATCCGACAGGTTTGTTTGAGGCGAACGGCTGCATGCCTACAAGCGAGGCTCTGGGACTGAGATCAGGGTTTGCGCATACTGTATCCTAAAGCCTCTATGTGTCTCCTGCACATTGCCAAACACACTGTCAAAACAGATCTCTCCACAGAGCCTCTCTGAAATCTTCACAGGGCTCCATGTCGTCCGTCATGGCATCAAGAGATACCTCGCCATGTTTGTGTTCTCAGAGCCTTAAGGACACCCTCTAACCTCGACACAAATAAATAAGATCATACACACAAAGAGAAATTGATTCATAGACATGAGATAAACCATACATGGTTATAGTGGCACCAAGCTACAAAGCGCTGTGGTACAGCGTTAAAAGATTCAGTGTGACTTGGACTTCAGCTCTGTGGGATGTGTTGGGGAAACTCCACTTTGTGTTGGATTTCCAGTTAGAGCTGCACTAAAGTTGTATAACCTCTGATTTGACAGTAAATTTCAAGTTCCCTCACTTTCATGTCTCAAAGTGAGAAAAGCCTTGCTTTCCCCAAATTATTTTGGGACCTCCTCAACTTCCCTTTTAATTTTCCTCTCAGTAAAGTAGTAGCCAACATGTAATTATTGCATTCGGAATGATGAATCATATGTAGTTATTTGCATTAGGGCCATTATCCATTCACAAGAGAAATTACTTTATATCTGAGAATGTGTGTTTTTTTAAGAGGTAAAATGTTTATTCTGGTAAAATGCTTTGTGTCAGTGGCTGCTGTTTCCCTTTGGGAGAGTTACATGCCGTTTCATTCACATCAACTTGGAATTTATTTTGGCAGCTGTTGAGCCAATGTTTAGACTAATAGTGTTGAAAGTGTAACAACACACAGTATTCACTGTCAAACATACACACCTTCTCACTCCTTTTTACTCACACACACACACACACACACACACACACACACAGACAGACATACACACACACACACACACACACACACATACACACACACACACAGACACACACACACACACACACACACACACACACACACACACACAGACATACACACAGACACACACACACACACCATCCCCCCTCTTTCTCACACACACCCAGCAACACACACACATATATTTTTTTCTCCCTTCATTTTCTCTCTTTCTCCTTCTCTCACTATCTCTACACACACACACACACACACACGCACACATGCTGCCCCCTCTCTCTGTTTGTGTGTGTGCTGCTAGCTGTAGCCAGCCTCTAGAGATGTTTGGTGATCGGAGTGGGGTGGGTGAGGGGGGGTGGGGGGCTTCGGGCGCCCGTGCTCAGTTTCGGGTGCATATGGAAAGGCCCATTAGGATCGTTTGGGATAAATCGAGTCATTAGGCATCCGTTTGTGGCAGAGTGGCTTCCATCTGACAGAGCAGGGTGGCAGCCCTCCTCCCTCCACTCAGCCAGCCCCTGCTTCTCCACACTTCCCGTAAACAGACACACAGATTGGCTCGTTTGCATATCTCCTCTGGGCGGGCAGCTTGTCTGGCTTCTTTTTTGAGGAACCTTTAGCGATCACTTCTCGCGTTCTCTTTTTATTTAAATGTGTTATTTTTTCTCCTCGTGCCAGAATAAAATGTTTTTTTTATCTAGTGAGAGTAAATATGTTTTTTTTTTTTTAAAGAATGCTAGTAAGCAGTGGTAGTAATACCATGCTGAATTAAATCTATTCATGTTATTTAAATTGGTTTACATTTAACAATTCCTTACTTTACTTTTTTTCATCATTCAAACAAATGTAAAGAGACATGAAAGAGATGTTTGCTTAATTGATCCCCCACTTTCTACCACACTTGCCTCATGGCCTGGCTTTTGCCAAATGCATGGACACACACACACACTCTCTCTCTCTCTCTCTCTCTCTCTCTCTCTCTCTCTCTCTCTCACACACACACACACACACACACACACACACACACACACACATCACATCCTGCCTCTTCCCTGAAACAGTCTGGCAGACGGCTGGCCCCTGGCAGCGCTAATCAAATGGTTTATTACACGGCTCTTCATAATGCTGAAGAATGCTCCATTCACTTGAATGGGCCTTCCCAACGTTCGGTGGTCTGCTAATTCTCAATAACAGACCGCTGTCAAGGAAAATGGGTTTTGTGATTCTATTTCACGTCTTTCATATCACTACGCAAAGACTGGAACTTCATTCAAAAGTGAAAGCCGGCGGTTGATCAGCTGTGTTCTAAAGAATGTTTGATTCAAGTTCAGCGTGTGCTGTTGCGAACTATTTGTTTCTCTGCAAAAGCCACGATGAAACGGTAACAAATAGGCTATAGCCTAGGCTATGTAGGCTAAAGAGTCATATCGTGGGAAGTTTATTGTTTCGGTTTGGCAAGTAACCGTGTAATAAGTGGGATAATGGGAATTATTGGGAAAACTAGATGTACTGCAGAGCGGTACAAAATATGACCGCCGCCCAGTCCAGCACATTTTTTCCACAAAAAGAAATCACGCTGAAAGGCCTATATGATTCTGTCTCACTAAATTGCATTATCCACACTCAATTCTCACTGGTATCTGCTAGACAACAAGTACCAAAACATGATTAGTTCATAGATTTCACATCATCCTAGGCCCTACAGTTCTCAAGATATTCACAGAGAACTGTGTCTGTCCTACCCTCCTTTCGGGGGGTCCAGTCCAGTGGGGGCTACAGATCAAAACGAAAAATGGCGGTTCCATGCTATCCATGTGGGGTACATGCCCACCAAGTTTTGTGTACCCGGTCTTTCAGTGTCCGGGAATCCTTGTTGGTGTATGCGTCACTAAATGTACACATAAATTATTTTATTGTAAGGCCCCCCATGAACGAAAGTACACAAAACTTGGCATGCATTCGGAGGGTGTCATAATGATCCTACACTTTTAATTTCATGCAGTTTTGACCTTGTCAGCCAGAGATATTGTGATGAAAACACCTAATATTTTGCTTTTTAATTTTTAACTAGGTGGCGCTATACATGAAATAAGTGGTAATGGGATGGGTTGACATGCCCCCTTAAGAACAACATACATAAAAAAGGTGGACCTCCTAGGCCCTACGGTTCTCGAGATATTCACAGAAAACTGTCTCTGGCCACCTACAGGCCAGTTGGTGTATAGTAACATAAATTAATTTATTGTGTGGCCCCCCATGAACGGAATTCCACAAAACTTGGCGTGCATACAGAGGGTGTCATAATGATCCTACACTTTCAATTTCGTGCAGATTTGACTATGTTAGGTCACAGATACCTTCAATTACAACACCTCATTTTTACTTTTTTGTGTTTAACTAGGTGGCGCTATACATGAAATGAGTGGTTATGGAATGGGTTGACATGGCCCTTGAGATCAACATACAAAAAAAAAAAAATGGTCCTCCTAAACCCTACTCTGAGATATTCACAGAAAACTGTGTCTGCCCTACCCTCCTTTTCGGGGTCCAGTCCAGCGGGGGCTAAAGATCAAAACGAAAACGATGGTTCCATGCTATCCATGTGGGGTTACATGCCCACCAAGTTTAGTGTACCCGGTCTTTCAGTGTCCCGAATCATTGACGAAATATGGGCAAAAGAAAAAAATCTGACTAACCCTATATGACCACGCTTTGCTGCTTGGCGGCGGTCATAATAAGTCCCGACAGGGCCCTGAAGGGACTTATTATGACCGCCGCCGCAGTGAAGCGGCGGTCATATAGGTTTAGTCAGATTTTTTTTTCTTTTCGCGATGCCCAAATTTCTGTCAATGATTCCCGGACACTGAAAGACCGGGTAATTGAAGGTATCTGTGACCTAACATAGTCAAAACTGCACGAAATTGGAAGTGTAGGATCATTATGACACCCTCTGTATGCATGCCAAGTTTTGTGGAATTCCGTTCATGGGGGCCACACAATAAATTAATTTATGTTCCTATACACCAACTGGCCTGTAGGTGGCCGGAGACAGTTTTCTGTGAATATCTCGAGAACCGTAGGGCCTAGGAGGTCCACCTTTTTATGTATGTTGGTCTTAAGGGGCATGTCAACCCATCCCATTACCACTTTATTTCATGTATAGCGCCACCTAGTTAAAAATTAAAAAGCAAAAAAGATTAGGTGTTTTCATCACAATATCTCTGGCTGACAAGGTCAAAAACTGCATGAAATTAAAAGTGTAGGATCATTATGACACCCTCCGAATGCATGCCAAGTTTCGTGTACTTTCGCTCATGGGGGGCCTTACAATAAAAATAATTTATGTGTACATTTAGTGACGTGATACCAACAAGGATTCCCAGGACACTGAAAGACCTGGGTACACAAAACTTGGTGGGCATGTACCCCCACATGGATAGCATGGAACTGTCATTTTTCGCTTTGATCTGTAGCCCCCCTGTTGGAATGGACCCCCAAAAGGAGGGTAGGACAGACACAGTTCTCTGTGAATATCTTGAGAACTGTAGGGCCTAGGGATGACCATTTTTTCCATATGTTTGCCTCCAGGGGTCATGTTAACTCCATTTCATGTGCACACATGTGCACAAACAGATACACACACACACACACATACATTCACAGTAATCATAATGTATGACACATACTCACACAGTAGAGATATGTACGCTTGCATGCACAGGCACACGCAGGGCACACACACAAGCACACACACACACACACACACACACACACACACACACACACACACACACACACTCACACACCCACACACATAACATAAACATAACACAAACAATCAAGAATTTCTCAGAATTATGAACAGGCAAGATGGAGGTGGGGTTGTATAAAATGAATTTTACATGTGAAATCTATGAACTAATCATGTTTTGGGACTTGTTGTCTAGCAGATACCAGTGAGAATTGAGTGTGGATAATGCAATTCAGTGAGACAGTTAGAATCATATAGGCCTTTCAGCGTGATTTCTTTTTGTGGAAAAAATGTGCTGGACTGGGCGGCGGTCATATTTTGTACCGCACTGCGGTACATCTAGTTTTCCCAATAATGACGACCGGCGTTCTATACATTATCCCTTACATATTAGTTACAGTATGTGTACTTCAAACACTTAGACACATCAATCACACACAAACAAGCACACAGTCATATTACACAAACACACACACACACACACACACACACACACACACACACACACACACACACACACACACACAGATACACACACACACACACACACACACACACACACACACACACACACCCTGGTTGTTTTACCATATATTAGCTGTATTAATGTTTGCATTTCAAATGTTGGGACAGGGACAGACAGAGGCTGAAAGAGAGTGTAGAATGGGAGAGTGCTAAAAGCTAAAGGCTGCTAAAGGCCCTGTGGGCTCCTCTGTGAAGTAGCACTCCCTGGCAGCTAGCAGCTGGAGTACAGCAGGGAATGGGGCCGGGGCAGTAATTGCTGAGCTGCTCACAGGCCAGGCACACGCCAGGGCCAGGTCAGGGGTCAGACCCCCTGGTGGCTAATACTGGGCCTGGGGTCTTCCCCAAAGTGGCTTAGCCCAGGTCATGCTGGGTATTTTTGTTTTTTTGTTTGTGAGTGTTCTCCCTCTTCTGCTTTCTTTAGGTGTAGCTGTTGGTGTCTGAGACGGTTTCAGCATAATGGTGCCTTTCTTTGTGAACAAAACAGTTGTCGGCCTTGTGTGCAGGTCTGGTATTTTACCATGTTGTGTCTCTTTCAAGCATAGCGGGGTGTCTAACTGTGTTAGCAATGCATTTCTAAATAGGCTCTGGTGAACATATTTGTTTTCTGTTCCCTGCATGGGTCTACTGTCTGTGTATGTATGTGTCTCCTGTTATTTTTCTGCATAAGCATACTGTGCGTGTGTGTGTGTGTGTGTGTGTGTGTGTGTGTGTGTGTGTGTGTGTGTGTGTGTGTGTGTGTGTGTGTAGGTGTGTGCCGTGGCATGTCCTGGCTTTCTCTGGAAGCCCCCCGAAAAAACTTGGCTTGGCGTCCGCTAACAAAGTCATGCGTCGATTACAGATCTGTGCGAGCGCGTGTGGCAGCCCCCATCGACAGTGAGATAATTACCTGCCAATCACAGACCCCACTCTTGGACACACTGAGCCTCGTACAGGCCAGCCGAGGAGGGGAGGGTTGGGGTGTGCGTGTGTGCGTCTATGTGTGTGTGTGTGTGGGTGTGTGTGTGTAGTGGTGGGGGTTTGCGATGGTGTGTAAATGGAGGGATGGGCTGTAGTATTCAGGAAGTATTCAGGGCTGACAGGTCTGACAGAGCAATAACACCCCACCCCAGCTTGTGCCGTTGCAGACTCTGATGCACACCTCACACACCTCACACCTCACACACCTCACACACGCTCACATACTCTCACTTCTCCTCTCCGGGACTCCCTCCCACTCCTGCACCCTTCTGCTCCTCTTTACACTCAGTCTGCCAAATAGTAAACAGTAGGACATGCTGCACGTGTGGACACACGCATGTGTGTGTGTGTGTGTGTGTGTGTGTGTTTGTGTGTGTGTGTGTGTGTGTGTGTTTGTGTGTGGGATGGTTTACTGTGTCAAACCTGGGTTTGTGTTGCCGTTGCCCTCTGACAAGTTGGAGCAGAGTTTGACTGAAAGACTGAAAACAAAAGGGTGGGGGTGCAGGGGTGAGAGTCAGGCTTTTGGCAGCGCCTCCAAAACTCACGCAGCTCGTGACTGCTTCGCTCGGAGCTGAGGAGGGGGGAAAAGGCAAACACATGTTCTCTATTAGGCTGCCATTATTTTATGTCAAAATACCACGTCCAGGTTGGCCCATGCTGCGCCAAGTTCTGTTCAGGGGTTGGGGAGAGCAAAATGGGTCAGCTTTGTTATTTCTTATTTTTAAAGCTCTTACCAAAAGGTTAAACAAAGGAGGTCGAGTTGACGGCTTTACATGTAAGCTTGATTGTTTTCAGTAATGTTTAAATATAAGTGGTTTTGACAAGGTATTGCCTGCGATAATAGTTAAATGATCTCTCTGTAGTTCCCCCCCCCCCCTTTGGTTCTTTTGGGGTGACTGTATTAAAATATTATTACTTGCACTTAACACAGTCAAAAGCTATATGGGAGTGGAATAATACCGCACAGTTAATATGTGTTAATATCGGCCTGCCAGTTGGGAAAACAAATTTGCTTTTATTTCCCAGTTCTGGGTGCTATGAGCAGGTCATTCTCTCTGGTCTGAAAAGGAAAATCCCACTCAAACATGATGTCAAACATGATGTCACAATTCAGAAAGTGTTCCACTAAACAGCAGTAATACAACAGTCTTGAGGTGAAAAAAATAACAAAAAAGGCTCTCGAAAGGCTCTCGAAAGGCTAGATTAATATCCGTTTAACTTTAAAGATTTAGATAGTGGTGACAGCCAGTGACTCAGTTTCCTAAATGGCATTTCTGAAATATCAGGGAGCTGTATTTAATCTGTGTAGAGAAGGTGGAGTGTGTATTGTTTTATCGTGAAGTGGGGCTGCCTGCTCCTCTGGGCTTGTCTGATACCGATGTGCAGGTAGCCGGAGTTGGAAACAGAGTGATGAACTTTCAGGAATCATTAATCCAGCCTGAAAGAAAAGGGAGATCTGGAGAGGAAAGACTTAGATAGGTGGCCAGAGCTGAGCAGATGGACCCACTTTACCACAACAAGCTCTCTCTCTCTCTCTCTCTCTCTCTCTCACTTTCTCTTTTCCCCTCGTTTGCTGGTGGTTGGACATTTCAGCGGTTGAGTGATGCTGGCCATCAGCGCATTGTGTGTGCTGTAAAACAGTCATCCGCTGACAGATTGACTGAGACGACCAGCTCCTCAATCACCAGGGACAGAGAGGGAGGGAGAGGGGGAGGACTGGAAAACAGCAAAAAAGAAAGAGAGGGGAAGGAAGAGAGAGAGAGAGGGAAGGGCCTTGAGAAATAGAGGCAGATCACAGGCAGTTAGCTGGGGCTACAGAGGGACACAGTGTGTCAGTAGAAACTGGTCAGTGAGGGGCTATTTCCTGTGACTCCAAATGATTGTGTCTCTGTGTCGGTTATCCTGAGGGAAATACCATCCAATAGGAACTATCAAATTATTGCCAAAATATGGCACTGCTGAAAAAATAACAAATGCCAAATTGCACAATGGCCTTCTGTCGCCTGCATACAGTAGATACAGTACAGTTATTCTGTGCATCATAGAATGCACTTGATAAGCAAATTTCAAACCAAGGTCAAATGAAGAATTTTTTTTCATCAGTTCGGCTGTGAAAAGACGGATGAAACATTTACGAGCATGAAACGAATAAATAAATAAATAAATAAATAAATAAATAAACAGAAAAATAATAATAAAGAAGAGAAACAAGAAAACAGGACTTGTGAGAGTTTCTCAAACCCAGCAGGCTTTTGTGTCATTTGTGACAGCTGTTGATTGAAAAAGCAAAAACTTTATTGGGTCCAGATGGTCGGCGTCAGTGACAGACTGAACGAGCTGACTCCTCACGCCTCAGCCATGTGGTTCCGTTCATGACAGGAATAAAAATGCTCCCTCTTTTCCCCATTTCTCAACACCCAGATTAGAATGGAGAGCAGAATTATTTCTCAGGGATAATGCACTATAATTACTGTACTCCACAGCCTGCTCTAGGTTCTCCCCCAGTTTTTTTCTTTTACCCCTCCTTTCCCTAAGACCATTAAACATGTTTTCTGCTGCAGCGTTTAGTCACTTGAGAGTGAAGCTCGAATTGAGCTTTTGTAAAAATAAAAGTATACGTCATGTCATCTTCAAGTTGTAGCAGAGAGTAATGTGTTTGACATTGAATGATGGGGTGTCCCATCATAGACCAACCGACACCAACCTTCTCACCCCAAAAGATATGTGGGAATTCTGCACAGATTTCACTATGAATATATGTTTAGAATCGAAAGCTCACTGCTCTGAGGTTGTGTCTGAGGAAGTGTTAGGTGTGATTTGTGCAGAAAGGTTAAATCTGTCACTACCACTCATATTTACAGTAACTCTAAAGATAGGCACAGTAACCTACGAGGAAGCTCAATTAACCCCACGTATTAACCACACTGCACTGAATGGATCTGCATGCACTGTTCTGTTAGCACCTCTGGTGACTACCTGGTCTCTCTCTGTCTCTGTTTAAAATTCAAATTCAAAAGTTGCTTTATTGGCATGACAAATGAAAACTTGTATTGCCAAAGCAATTGGTACTGTATATGTTAAAGGTAAGACATAACAACAATAATTACAGAGACAGAACATATACATATACTTTAAACTGATACATTTGTATAAACATACTACTTCACTGAGATTTGTGAGCAATAGTACTTAGTTTTACATCGGTTCATTGAATAGTATTAATGAGAGTTCATTGAGAGCAGTATGGTGACTGCCTGCGTGTGGTTGTATGTGAGTTCATCAGCGTGTTTGCACATATGTGTGTGTGTGCGTGTGTGTGTGTGTATCACTCATTGTCCCTCAGCTGGTGGCAGGTGAAAACATATTGTGCAGCTATGAAACTGCTGTCCTTTTTCTCAAGTATGGTAGTTTATTTAGGTTTGTTAAAGAATTAAATCCAGGTTGTTTCTCATCAAGTTTTGGAAAGTAGAGATCACAAACTGACTGAAATGAGTTGAACTCGGTCAGAAAGTGTAGCTCTGTCTCGACAACACTGTCTTTGCACTGCTGGCATACTGCAGACGTTCATTATACTTGGGAGCCATGTTTTTTTGTGTCTCCCGGTTTCAATGGCTAATCGGTGCTCACTGAGTCTATATTTGGTTAGTGTTTTCCTTAAGTTTGTGTCTTTTATATTTGTTAGGTAGTCTGCTAAGACAAACCCTCTGTCCAATGTCAAGTAGCATTGCATCTTGCTTTGTGTCTTGGCTTTGGATTGCCAATATTGCCAATATTTGTGTTTTAAGATACGAGAAATTTTGCTTAATTTCAGTATGTTCAATTTGTATCTGGTCCTGAATACCTACTTTATCAGTGTGTGTTAGAGGAGCAGAGCGGCTCAAGACCAGGTTGGGAGAGGAGCTATTTCCTTTGCTCAACTCTTGTTCACGCATGGCTTTATGATGGAATGAGTGTTGGTCACTGAGTATTAGGTGTTTCCAGAGTTTAATTGTTCTTTTCCTAATTTTAATCAAGAGTGGATATTGGCCTAATTCAGCTCTGCATGCATTGTTTGTTGTGTGTCGGTGAACTTTAAGAATGTTTTTGCAAAACTCAACATGCAGAGTCTCAATTGGATGCTTGTCCCATTTATCTAATTCTTGATTTGCAAGTGGGCCCCACACCGCACTGCCATAAAGGGCAATTGGCTCTATCACTGATTCAAATATCTTCAGCCAAATTTGGATTGGTATTTCAAAAGGTATTTGTCTTTTTATAGCATGTAGAGCCCTGTGTGCTTTGTCTCTTAGGTCATTTACAGCCATGCTGAAGGTGCCTCTGTAATTGATTCTGAGGCCAAGGTAGGTATTGTCAAGGGTATGTTCAATATTATTTGGTCCTAATTTAAATGTGTGCGATTTTCCCTGGTACCTGGAGCCTTTTTACAAGATTAATATATTAGTTTTTTTCATGTTAACGGTCAGTGCCCAAGTCTGGCTAAATGTTTAAAGGAGGTCTAATTGATCCTGGAGTCCTTTGTCTGTTGGTGACTAGGACTAGGTCATCTGCAAAGAGCAGGAATTTGACTTCACAGTCATACAAAATGAGTCCATGTGTTGGTGACTTTTCCAACATTGTTGCCAGCTCATTGATGTACAGGTTGAAAAGCATTGGGCTTAGAGGGCAGCCCTGTCTCACTCCGCATTCCTGAGAGACATACCTTGTTCTTTTGGACCCTATTTTAATTCCACGCTCCCGAGTACATTGATTTGATAATTGTGTATGTTGAACTGCCTATGCCACTTTCCAGTAGTTTGGAAGTAGCACACACACACACACACACACACACACACACACACACACACACACACACACACACACACACACACACACACCAAATGAGACACATGCTTGGTGTCACTCGGAAGTGCCTTTGCGACGAACTCGCCTGAACCTTGCAGGTGAAGTGAGAAAGACGTAGGCTTTTAACTTCTGACGCTGGGGAGAGTGCTACACTGGTTAAGCAGAATCGTCTCCTCCATCTTCACTTGCGAGGTGCAACTGAAACCAGGCATCTCTAAGGCCTGTCTTTCTGAACACGTAGAGGCCTGTAGCTGTGACCTTGGAGGCTCACCTCTGACCTTGTAGTATGCAATGTGTTTGGCATGAGCTCAGACAGAGCTGGCAGAGACAGATTATGAATGTTTCATTGCTTCTACTCCACGCCGTCTCCTCCACACTCCTGGTGCTGCTGCCACGGTTACGTTGATGCTGTCTGTTTGCCCCCTCCTCTGCCTTCATGTGTTGTTTTGTTTTGTTTTGTTTTGGGGTTTTTTTTTTTTGCTAAATGAGCTGCACTACTCATATCATCTGACATATAAGTCTGGCAAGAGCTCTGTTTCTAAATAGAACATCGCTCCATCAGCTTTTTATTTTATTTTCAGTTCCTCTTTTCCTTATTTTATATTGTATATGTCCTTACAAAAGATATGTAGTTCAAAATGTCATATATTATATTTTATGTCCTAGACTATTTTTGGTTTATTACTGTAAGTGGACGGTTTTTATGTACAGTATAAACCCACATTATTTTTTTATGTCCCCAGAATAAAGTTCACTCCACCAGTTGTGTATTTCAACTCAACTGAAACTAAGCTATTTTCGCCTTTTATTTGAATAAGAGTCATTTCTTTGCTTAAACATCTTCACATGTTGCCACTCTTTTTTTGACACGCAAACCACAACATGTTTCAGGATCGTCGGCAGTGCCCGTCTTTGCCCCAGATTTGAATAAATTACCAAGGGGAAAATCAATGTGTGGTATGAGGAAATTGTTTGCATGTGGAACTTGAGAAGCTGTTTCTGATTTGGAGAAGAAAAAGTATGGTCTGAAAGACTTAGAATAGTCTCTCGCAAATGTAAATACGTTCACTCTGTCGTCCGTGTCAACATGCTTGAGTCAAATCACTTGCAGACCCAAAAGGTCTATTTGGCTTTTGTGTTTTGGATTTTTAATTCCCCCTTTTCTCCATGTAATTCAAATTTCCATTGAGATGAGCTGCCAGACCACAAGAACAGTAGCACTGCAAATGTACTGATGGAAATATTGTAGCGAACTCAAACCTTCCTGAATAGTTTACCAGCGTATGCAAGCATGTCCAAAATACTGGAAATACACACTTTCACGGTTCCAGAATATATCTGGCCTCTGACCAGAACACACACACACACACACACACACACACACACACACACACACACCACACAGTCGAAAGCTACATTTCTCTATTAGTTTTGTATCTTAAATTAACGTCCTAGAAAGAACAGGGAATGTGCATAGCACAATTATACAGTGCACAAGATATGCACATTACTGCAAAGGCATTTCCACACATTTCAAGATAAATATCGGCGTTGACTGCCAAATGAAAATCCTGCAATTAATTATTGTTATTGTATTTTTTTTTTTTTTTCAAAAAAGAAAATATTAAGACTCTAAGGTCATGTGATGCCATGGGCACTATTTGGTCATCTGGACAGTTAATACATCTTAACTTCTGGTACTTAACTTCCTTTTTACCTATGGTCAGCTCGCTGAAAATTTTGGATCTTGGATTGTGAAATCCCGGAGGGTGTAGTATGGTGTAGCCATCATGGCAGCATATTCTATAAATACTCTGATGTGATTGGTCACCCTACGTCCCCACTGTGGTGTGTGCAGCAGTAAACTGGCCTGCATGAACAGAGGCTGACTATTCTAGCGCTGCACTCCCAAAATACCCCCGAATTAGGGAAGATAAGGGCGGTTCACATTTTTTTTTCTGGAAATTTCCATACAGTAACCGTTCAGACACTGCTAAATGTGGACCTGCCAGCACACTCATAATACCCCCCAAAAGACTTTTTAAACAGCTATCTTTCCCACGATGCAAAATCCATGCCCACAGACGGATAAACAATGTACATGAAGATAAAGATGTACGTCCAGACTAATGTACTAATGCATATCCAGACTAATGAGAACGGGGTTAGGGAAGTAACCATGGCAGGAGCTGACCAACAGTTCGTGACCTGCACTGTTTCACCTGCTCCAGCTTAATTACACGCACACACACAGCTGTGCGGCGTGTTTGTTTTTTGGGAGGTTGGCTCAGGGCAGGCCTGAGGTCATTAGCTGTGTTGGTCTGGCTGTGGGGAGGAGGATTTGGGATTTTTGGTGGACTGTGAGGCAGCACTCATGGAGTATGAAGTTCAACACTCTGCAGAAAAAGAAAAGGGTAAAAAAAAAAGAAAATGGCCAGGCTCAGATAAGTGGAAGGTCACTAGGAAATTTCCAATGGGCCCAGTGCGTTCCGTGTGCGTGTTCCGTTAACCTTGCCTCAGTGTGTGGAAAAGATCAGCCTGTTCTCAGGGTGTCCTCACATCTTTCTGTTTCGGTTTCTCATCATTTCATCACTTTCCTCCGCAGACTCCTCTGCACGTCGACGGGTCAGGACGCACCATTCCCGCTCCCTCCCCCGCCATTACGGATATGGTGCAGTATTGATCGGCGCGTGCGGCTTCGTTTTCAATGCCACGCGCTTTGGCATGCACGGAAGCACGTCAGCATGTGTTCACATACAGATCTACAGCAGCAAAAGCCAACACCCGGAGATTTGGGCTTTTTTTTACATTATTTTGTTACTTCGGCTTTGTTGAGATTACGATCACAACACTGATCAGTCTCTTTCTCTCTCAGTCTCTCTCTCTCTCTCTCTCTTTCTATCTCTATATCACTTGCTGTTTGAACCACAGCCATTTGCACTGCAGGAAGCGTCACATCCGTGCATGATAGAGGGGAAGGCCCCACACCAGACCGCTGTTAAGAAAGTACACCTCCCCGTAAAACACACACACACACACACACACACACACACACACACACACACATCCCCCGCATTCACAGCCACTTTGCACACAGTCATCCAGCACAGCGTGGTGAAAAAGTGCTATAACACCATCAGCTATGTTAATCAGCTTTGGTTGATGGGAAGAGACCAGGCCAGGCCGGGAGGGTGGAGCTGGACTGTGGTGCTGTCGCGTTTCGATGTCTATTGGTGCAACATGCACAGGCCTCTGCACGGTGCCTTACATTTTCTGGTGTTGTTTCATTGCGTGACACTGATGGTTATCCAATAGCCAAACCAGTTTGCTTGAGATGAAATGTACCATTCAGAGGCGTCTTTATCCTCTATTACGCACACGGTCATGTGCACTACCCTGGAGCAGACATGCACATATATGCACACAGCCTCTTTCTTACACACACACACACCCACACACACACAGAGACACACACATGCACACTGAGGTGGCAATACCACATGCCACACACCTTATTTTCCACTTCTCTTGAATCACATCTAAGATCTGCTTATTGCATAGTTTTCTTCGCCATAGTGCCACCTTTCACAGATCAAGACTTTATGGACCTTTTAAATGAGAAATTATCAATACAGGAAGAAGCCTCAGCAAAAAATACAGTGACACATTGGCAGGGAGGGCCGATTTCGTGTGCCAGCATCAATAATTTAGCTCACAGCTCATAACTTCGTTTTTAATGTACAATTGAGGCCAACCCATGTTTTCTAGGCCCTTTTAAATGTGCAACGATTTTTGAACAATAAAAAATGCTTCATTAAGTTTTTAACTGCTCTTGTTTTTCATGACAGGTGGTCTGCCTTCATGATGAATAGGTGAGAGCTGTGTATGTATATTGCATGTGGGCTAAAGGGTAGTGTGCTTCCTCTAGCTTCTTCTTGTGCTCTGTTGCAGTCATATTCAGTTGAAAGTGTGGTGAGTGAACATTTTTGGCTCACTTTTCAGATGTGTGGTTTAGAGAGGAGGGTCTGGGTGGGTGTGTGTGTGTGTGTGTGTGTGTGTGTGTGTGTGTGTGTGTGTGTCTGTCTGGTCTGTGGGACTATCTGTGTGGTGTTCTCACTCAATGAAAGCGTTAGACTGAGGTTATTTTAAGAAGGTAGCAAAATGCCAGGTGGGGTGTGAGGTGTTTGTGTGTGTGCGTGTGTGTTTGTGTATGTTTCTAGAAGGTGTGCTTGTTTGTGTATGTGTGTGTGTATATGTGTGTGTAGTTTTTTTTATGATTTCGGATAATTTTAGACAGGTGGAGAGACCGTGGGTGGGGTGTCAATGTGCGTGTGTGTCTATATCTGTATGTGTGTGTATTGTGTTTGTGTGTGTGTGTGTGTGTCTATATCTGTATGTGTGTGTATTGTGTTTGTGTGTGTGTCTATATCTGTATGTGTGTGTGTGTGTGTGTGCGTGTGTGTCTATATCTGTATGTGTGTGTATTGTGTTTGTGTGTGTGTGTGTGTGTGTGTGTGTGTGTGTGTGTGTGTGTGTGTGTCTATATCTGTATGTGTGTATTATTGTGTGTGTGTGTGTGTGTGTGTGTGTGTGTGTGTGTGTGTGTGTGTGTGTGTGTGTGTGTGTGTGTGTGTGTGTCTGTGTTTGTTTGTGTGTGTGTATGTGTGTGTATTTTGTGTGTGTGTGTGTGTGTGTGTGTGTGTGTGTGTGTGTATATGGTTGACGCTCCACTGAGATTTGTAGATTTGTTTTAGTACAGTACGGCTCGCTGACACCACTGACAACCTCCCGGCCCTTATCTCCAGCGGTCTGAAGGCATTTTTATGCACGGCCAAGTGGAACGCCACGCACCCCGCTTATTCTCAGACGCTCTGTCTCTCCGCTTGACAAAAGCACGAGCTGAAGGGTCAATACAGTGACCTCTAGCCGGCTGGCTGTTGGAGCAGAGGCCTATAGAAGCCTGTTCGCACTACTTGATTTGTGTTCCTAAACACACAGACATGGGCTGCTTGTTTTAGCACACACACACACACACACACACACGCACACACATGCAAACACACACACAAACACACACACACACACACACACAATTAATTTAATAATCACAACATCATATGGAATGGATCCTCCCGGATGGCTTTGAGAGGATGTTAGGGTAAACTGTTTCTGCTTGCGTAGTGATGCTACACTGTGTACTTCTGGGAGCTAAAAAGTGCGAAAGTTTTTTTTTTTGTTGTGCGATGATGACTTGAGGTGATCAGCAGTGAGAGTCTTACTGTATGAAAGAGTTACTACACTGTTTTCCCCTGCTCATGTATGCACGGGGTCTTCATCACACACACTGCTGCGTTTGCCATCGATCTCGTCGAGGCTCCTAATAAATATTGATTCACAATTTTAATTACACGCTTATCTCAATACACATAGGTGGTCGTTTTTTATGGCGTGCTGAAGTGGGACGGCGAATATCCTCATAGCAAATATTTATTGAGTGTGTGCTCTGAGGAGGCCCATAAAAGTGAATAGTGATCATTAAACATATAGTATCTGCTTGCGGTATCATCACAGTTGTCAATATCAAACACGGAGGTGGGCTGAGCATCCAATCAGTTTTGATATAATTGCCACTGTCCTTTAAGAGCCATGTAAATCAAGGGAGGAGATTTAAAAAAGCAAAATGGCTTAATAAAGAGCTGGGAGACAAAGATCAAATATTTATTTAATTTTTTTATTTCTGTGGTCCTCGAGTAGCAGAACACATTAATTTAAGGCAGGCACACTTTGTATGCTTCTAATTATTTAAAAATATATTAAATTAAAATATATTAACTTTTAGCAATTAGAAAAGTGAGCACAAACTTCAGATAATTAAACATCAGTGGTACAACAGTAAAAAGACAATATGTTGTTTATAAGCAGATATTTAATTGCTCACATTTTGTTTTTGTTTGAAGGGCCAACTGGTATGTATAAACGGCAAGAAATGCTCATCATAATTTTAGCTAAAATATAGCGTAATGTGGCATAACTGGCATATATGATGGAGTTACGACACTTAGCTATGACTGGAGGGAATGGAGCATTTATAATGACAGGAAATCTCATATACAGTATAGCGATGAACACCCCCTCACCAAATACACACACACACACACACACACACACACACCTCTATGTCTCTCTCTTTAACACACATCACTTTCCGTCACCTGTCTCCTTCTAATCCCTCCATCACAGAAATATATTGAAACTGACGTTGCATTAAGGTGATTAGAAAGCTGGGGCAACATTCAGAGGGAAATCTTGTCTTTGTGTTCAAAGGAGAGAAAAAAACAGAAATGATGAGAGTAAACAACTTATTATTCAGCCGTTACTCTCCTCGGCTTAAAATGAGTATTTCATGCTGATTGACATAATTTTGGTCCCAAACTAAAATTTAGACTCGTTATCGTCTACAAATAGACCCTAGGTTGTAGAATTGAATGCACTCACAGGTGTTGAGCATAGTATATAACCAAGCCTGGGCATGAGTGTGTGCATGAATGTGTGCATGCACATTGTATAGTAACACACACACATGCGCACAAACTTGAACACACACACACACACACACACACACACACACACACACACACACACACACACACACACACACACAGGAAGAGAGGAAAGGAGAGGGAGAGAGGGGGGACTTCTATAGATGTGCTTCATATGATGGGAACCAGGCCTCAGTTACAGAGCCGAACGCAGCCAAGAATGGATTAGTGGTTGAGCCCACGGCTGAGTCGAGGATAAAGCGATGTGTCCACCGAGTCCAGCATGCGGTATACGGCACATACCCTCATACACACACATCATGTACTGCTATGGACATCTCAACCCCACAACACGGATGGGAGAGGAGGACCTCTGTGTGCGTCTGTGTGAATTGATTAATGTCTGCTTGTTTTGTTTGCGTGGGTGGATTGTTTTCAGATTGCACTATGATTGTGTGTGTGTGTGCGTATGTGTGTGTGTTTCCGTGTGAACTAGAGGTGTGAAGTGTGTAATGCAGTGTACTGTAGTGTGAGAATACTGTACAGATACAGCCCAGGGGGCGGGGTGAGGTTGTGCGGTGTGATTGGGCGGGGTGTGTGTGTGTGTGTGTGTGTGTGTGGGGGTCAGCTGATCAAGGTTGCTGGTCTTTGGACCTTGTCCGGCAATCCGGAGGGAAATTGATCAACAAGCAATCGAAGGCTCTTTGTGATGGCTTCCCTCAGGAATTTGATTTCTCTCTAAAACACATCAATCTCAGATGCGGCAGCTTCAAACAGAAGAGCTGCCTTTGTCAGGGATCGCCCTCTTTCCCTTCCCTCCCCTCTCTTTTCTATTCCTCCTCACTTCTTTTCCATATTTCTTTCCATGTTCAAGTGCTGTCATCTGGATCAATTTCCTTGCTGCCCATCTGTCAATCTGTCCGTCTGTCAATCTGTCCGTCTGTCTGTCTGCGGACGCCCCTCTGCGGATGCTCCCAGAGGCCCCTTGGGTGGTCCTCCCTCTACACCGGCGCTCAAGTTCCCTTGTCAACAACAACCAGAGCTCCCTCCGCCTCTCTCAGCTCAGACGTGACACCCCTCCCCCCCCCCTCCACTCCCCCCAGCACCACCAACTCCACTCTTCGCCACCCACCTCCCCTATAGCCGTGACTCTTGCGGAGGTGGAGGAGAACGTGTCACCGCACACTTCCTGTTGCTGAGGGCTGAGGGCTGAGGGCTCGTGTCAGTTGATATCACAGGATCTGGCGGCGGCGGCAGTGGGGGTGGGTGGGGGAGGGTGATCGGGTGGGGGGAGGGGGAGGGTATCAGACAAGGGCCCTCCTCCCTCGTCCCCCGTCCATAAAGCCACTCAGCCCAGGTGTAACCATTTCAGCTAATTGCCTCATTAATGATTAACT
>NC_063202.1:9346359-9348859 GCF_017589495.1 Alosa alosa
TTGGAGATGTCACTGAACTTCCTTCCCCCTACGTGACATGACGTACGCACACCGACTCACTCCCACTTTTGAAGACAGCACGCTAGGCCAGGCTAGGGTAACAGTAGGGTGACTATAGGTCCCTCCAATGCCCCCAGAGTATCAGCTCTCTCCCACAAAGTGTGGCCTCATTTTTACCCAACGCCCTCCGTAGACTTCCCTTAGCCGTCCATGGAGAGGACCTGACGTCGCTCCGTTGTTGGGCTGTCTTGATTAATGCCTGGCCGTGTCCTTCTTGTCCTGCTGCCCTCCAAGCGGGGCGCCGTGGTGTTTTGATTAGACTGCGCTGGCGCTAACACAGGCTGGGCTGTGACGGGTGTGATTAGAGGGCCTCAGTCAAGAGGAGGATGTATAATGTGAAACCTCGAGGAGTTTCGGCCAGGGAAGTGTGACTTAATCTCTCTCTCTCTCTCTCTCTCCCTCCCTCTCTCTCTCCCTCTCTCTCTCTCTCTATCTCTCTCTCTATCTTTCTCTTTCTTTGTTTCTTTCTGGTGGTCGGTGGTAATCAGAGGGTAGTCATAAGCACAGTATAATCTAGCGATTACCGTGCCTCCAAACATCCTTGCCTAAGGCATCACTCACCAACCAAATACATCACGACAACTTGTGCCATCTGTGTGTGTGTGTGTGTGTGTGTGTGTGTGTGTGTGTGTGTGGTGGAGGGGGGAGGGTTGATTAATGAGAGAAAGTTAGCTGTGCGATAGTTATTTTCCTTTGACCAAAAACGTCCCACTAGTCCTTAATGAAAACACAAAGAGAGGAGTCTGGAGTTTGGGCGGGTGTGGGGGTAGTGATGGATGGGCCCTTTTTAGAGGTCCCTGAGACTGCTGGGTATAGATAGGTCACTCTAAGTCACTAACAGCCCCTGTAATAATTTATGTGAGAAATAACTTCATTTAAGAGTACTATGACCTGTGGAGTGGAAAGGGTGCACAGATAAAGCCACAGAACCAGAGAGAGAGAGAGAGAGAGAGAGAGAGAGTGTGTGTGTGTTTGTCTGTGTGTGCATGTTTGTGCACGAGAGTAAAAGAGAGAAAACAGTGGCTGCATTGGTACTGTCTGCAATAAGAGCTTAGTTAGGCCCATATTATCCAAGACTGCTTTTTATTAAAAATGACAAGAAGGATTTATAGTTGTGTTTCAAAGCAGTGAACACATCCTTCTCTGTTCATCACATTGCTCTTGTGAATTAGGGCCGAGGAGGGAGAGTTTGGGAAGAGAGCAATGATTCAAGCTTGAGGCCAAGCACATTGTTGCACACTTATGTTGATGAGTCCAAATGTATTGCTTACAGGGAAATAACATTTCATGTGTGTGTGTGTGTGTGTGTGTGTGTGTAGTTGAGTGAGTGGGATGGGTGAATGTTTGTGTATTTTTTTGTGCGCTTAGGTACGAAGGGAAAATACATGATTTTATGTTTGTGTGTGTGTGTGTGTGTGTGTGTAGTTGAGTGAGTGGGATGGGTGAATGTGTTGTGTATTTTTTTGTGCGCTGAGGTACGAAGGGAAAATACATGATTCTGTGTTTGTGTGTGTGTGTGGGTGTGTGTGTGTGTGGGTGTGTGTGTGTGTGTGTGTGTGCATGCATGCCAACTTCGGGCAGCCAACATGCCCTGTGGTCAGCTCCACTCTGCCAAGGGCAACAGCCTTGTTGGTTTAGTGAAAGACAGCTTTTCACAGGTCACTGAAGCCTTACCTCTGTCTGCTCACATCCCGGAGCCTTCCTAAGAGACCAGACGGGATTACCAAGGAATCTGTGTCTCGCTTAAGGGCCCATTTCTCCTGCTCCACTATGGTGGGCTCCACCACGTCTTTCACACACAGCTCCGCACACTTCACTCCATCCTTAGGTGCAGTGGTGTAGTCTAGTTAGCTGTAGGCCTAGTGGGTATACTGTGATGTAGTCTTGTTAGCTGTAGTGGGTACACTGTGGTGTAGTCTAGTTAGCTCTAGTGGGTACACTGTGGTGTAGTCTAGTTAGCTCTAGTGGGTATACTGTGATGTAGTCTAGTTAGCTGTAGTGGGTATTCTGTACTGTGGTGTAGTCTAGTTAGCTGATGTAGTCTTGCTAGCTGTAGTGGGTATACTGTACTGTGGTGTAGTCTAGTTAGCTGTAGTGGGTATACTATTATCAACCCCAAATGTTAATACGTATCCTTGCCTATTTTAAGTGGGTAAGTGGGTTACTGTGTAGTCCTGAGTATCATGTAGGTGCTAGGTGTTACTTCTGCACCTTTGTTAAACTGCTTTTATTGGTGCTTGTTTGTCCTCTGCATGTCTGTCAGGCCAGTGTTCTGTTGGGCCTTCTCATAACGTCCATTAGGCTATATATCCTTGTCTCCTCAACAGGGGGAAAAACGAATGTGACCAGGTACGCATTGTCCTCTGATCAAGTCCCCAATTCACCTTTGCAGATGATGTCTGTGGTACTTAAAAATGAGACATCCAGCTTTTAAAGAGCA
>NC_063202.1:9353859-9356359 GCF_017589495.1 Alosa alosa
ACTCTTCAGCCAGACAGGAAACCCCACTTCAACACACTTTCATGCACGCACACACACACACTCTCACACACACACACACATACACATACACACACACACTTGCAAATGTAAGCACACACACACACACACACACACACACACACACACACACACACACACACACACTCACACACACATGCAGATGTAAGCACACACAAACACACACACTCGCACAAAAGACATGCATAGATATCAATCTGACACTTATTCTCATCCATTTACAGTACATGGACACGGGTAAGGAAACACACACACACACACACACACACGTGTACATCTGTCCTCTGGCATACACCACAGACACCCAAACACACACAAGCAGATTTGACAGAGATACATAAACACACACCTACATACATACATAGACACATGTACACCAAACTTGGAAAAGGCTGGAAATCGTGTGTCTGGACGTGCCTGTCATTGAAGAAGTAGGTGAGTATTGTGTGGGTGGAAAATGATGGAAGGGCCGATGTGAGCTTTCGGAGATGCAGGGGTGGACTGATGTGGTCTTTGGGTGGACAGAATGAGGCATTACTGTACATGCGCTCACACAGGCTCATCTTACAGATGGGCAAAGTCAAGGGAGGTGCTTTTTGTGAGACGCTGAACATGTATACTCAACCTTTAGCTCACCAGTGTCAGTGGAGGTATATATTACAGAAAGAGATTTTCTTTTTCATCTGTAAATACACTCGTCATTATCAGTGGACTCTTATCTAATGTAAACACTGACCCCCACATCTCTCTTTTCTCACTTTCACACCTACACACACACACACACACACACACACACACACACATAACTAATATATACAGATATTCCTCCATATCCAGTAAACTAATGGCATGTGACTGTGGCCTGCCTGCCCTGAGAGAAGCTCCTGGGTAGCAGGGCAGGTCAGTGTTGGGAGTAAGGACAGAACTTGGGAGGCTCACATTGGAGAAGGACAAGGAGAGGGGTGGGTGGGTGATGGAATGTGAAGAGGGGACCTATGTGTGTGTTTATGACGGGGGGTTTTGGGAGGGGGGGCAAGGTCACACAGGTCCGATCACTTTTTCCAGGGACTTCTCAGAAGATGTCATGTCATCAGCATTTCCCCACCAGTTCGCTACAAGGGAGGGAAGGGAGTATGTGTGTGTGCATTTGTGTGTGTGCGCAAGTGTGTGTGTATGTGTGTGCGTGTGTGTGTGTGTGTGTGGAGAGGGAACGCGAGCTTCTTCCGAAGGGGGCAGGCGGCCAACAACAACAGCCGACTCCAGTAGGTCGGCACAGGAAGAGAGCGAGAGGGGGCTGGAAGCTGATTTGTAAGCCTGCCGTTGCTAGGGCCAGAAGGCTCCGTTGGCTCTGCTCTCCCGGGACCCGTTAGGGCCGCACAACGCCACATTCCTTTCACATTATCCCCCCTTTCTCTCCTTTTATGAGCAGCCTGATTTGGGGGCTTGTTCTGTTTTTTTGTCTCTCCTATATGTTTGTGTGTGTGTGTGTGTTCTTGTATTTGGATGGTGTGTTTGTTTGTGTGTTTGTGTTTGTATGATTATTTATTTGGCTGTAAAAGCATCGCAGGTAGGGCCTCTCTTTGTCTCTGGCTGGGAGAGGAATGTAAGTGGTCACAAATAGAGTCCTCTGTACACGAGTGTGGGTTTGGAAAAATGGCTGTACAGTAGTCTCTCTGTGTGAGGCTATGAGGAGCACAGACAGACTGACTCTCTCCTCTCTCTCCTCTCTCTCTCTCTCTCTCTCTCTCTTTCTCACTTCTCTCCCTCCCTCTCTCTCTCTCTCTCTCTCTCTCTCTCTTTCTCACTTCTCTCCCTCCCTCTCTTTCGTCTCCTGCTTGATAGGGCCAAGGACGTGTCTTGTTTTTTTTTTCAATCTGAGAGTGCACTCTGAGTTGAAGTTCCTCACGGCCTGACCAAGGTGAACAGACATTTCCTCCTCGCGCTGAAGTGAAGTGGGAACAGCACAAGTGGAAAACGAGGGAGGCTGGCGCCCTCTGAACTCACACCTAAGAGCTCGCCTGGCGCTGGCCAGACATCCATCAGCGTTCAGTCATACACACACACACACACACAGACACATGCACACACACACACCTACAAACACAGAGAGAGACATGCACACACACACACACACACACACACACACACACACACACACACACACACACACACACACACACACACACACAGACACATGCACACACACACACACACACCTACAAACACAGAAAGAGACATGCACACACACACACACACACACACACACCTACAAACAGAGAGAGACGTGTGTGTGTGTGTGTGTGCGCAAGTGAGTCACATGATCCATTTTTGAAATATTTGAACATTCCTCATCATCATCCACTGTGACTCATCATTCAGTGTGACTCAGACTAAATGTTTCTGATTCAGCAGATGTGCTCTCCATGTGGTTTGACATGTTTTATAAATGAGTCAAGGCATA
>NC_063202.1:9361359-9363859 GCF_017589495.1 Alosa alosa
TGATTACATACCATTGAATGCTCTAGTCAGTATATGAGTACATTTGTACCCAAAACTTATTTAGCTTCACTGGCACGACTGAATATTGAACTTATTGACATCACTGAGACTTCCATGCATTTCATTTCTCCCTTTAGGTTTGACCTATAAAACAAAATGTTACTGAAAAGGGGGATGTTCCTTCTACTCTTTTATAAGCCCGTGGGACAAACAGTGCTTGCCTTCAGTTTGACATGCTTCATCATATTTCCCTTTTTGTATGATTACTTTTGTCAGCCTTTTGAGAGTATATCCTTCAGAGAGCCCTTCCACTAACGCTCCGCACATGGATGGACACATGAGACACACAGCAGCTCACACGCACACACACACACACACACACACACACACACACACACCGGCTCATACGCACACGCACATACACACAGACACACACACACACCGCGGCTCACTCCCAGGAACCTGAGCAGAGGTGCATCACTCTTTGAGTGACGGTTAAAGGGGTTGTGTTATTATTTTTTTAATTAATTTTTTTAAGTATATTTTTGGGGGCTTTTTATGCCTTTAATCAGATAGGATAGTGGAGAATGACAGGAAGAGAGAGAGAGAGTTAGGGTGGGGATCCGGAAAGGCCCACGGGGCGGGACTCGAACTCAGGTCACCGTTTAAGTGTGCGTGGGATAGGGATGGAGTATGCAAGAGAGAGAGTGTGTGTGTGTGTGTAGGGGCGGGTGAGAGAAAAAAAAGAGAGAGAGAGAGAGATAGAGAGAGAGAGAAAGAGCGAGAGCAAAGACGACAGATAGAGAGAGGAGCTCTGGTTTCATGCATCCTGGAGGCTGTGTATGAAAGTGTGCCAGCAGTCTTTAGATGTGTCTTCTCCTGAATAGTGAGACCTTTCGCCAGCCCCGGTGGGACGCCCAGAGAGACAGCGTGAGCCAGAGAGAGACGGACTCGAGTTTCTCTGTTGGAGCAGACGCAGAGCAGAGCAGATGCAGAGCCAGAGAGGGTTAAGCGGAGCGAGAGGTGCAAACGTTCGACAATTTCCGCATTCGATTATTACAAGGGGGAGGGGAAAATACCCCTTTATGCAGACCAGAGTAAACCCCTGGCTGCACTAATGTCAATGGAGACTTAGGAATTTTACCAATAAATTGGTCATTATGTCTTTTGGATTTGTTGAGGGTTTTTTGGAAAATTTTGTCATAATCTGTAAGTGTTTGGGATCATTTCAAGCCTAAACATGTAATTTTTTGTGTTCGGATTTGTAATAAAAATAACTTAATATCAGACCATGCTGCTACCAGTTACTGTCCGGTTCTTAGCATGCTAGCTAGCCTTTTAGCTAAGGTAACATTTTAAACGGAGAAGTGTAATTTCTTTGAAATGACAACTACCTGAATAACATTACTGACATTAGTTAAAGTGGATAGTTTATACTCAAGTGAATTTGCAACAGTATATTAAGTTTAAGCGAAGTCCTTCAACTACTAGTCACTTGTTAGCGCATAGCTGTATTGCCATAGCTACTCTGGCTACTCCCATCCACTTGTATAGCATTTTAAGCTAGCGTTAGCTAGCTAGCTAGCTCGGTTCACATGACTAATTAAATTATTCATATCATGTCCTAAAGAATGATTCATTGGTATCATACATGATTATAGACAACAATACTGTGAACACAATTATGTTTAACTGTTCTTATTGCTTATTACAGTTTTTTTCAGTCGCTAACAAGCGTTTGTCTAACCAGTTGTCACATTTTCAAAACTCTAAACACAATTAGCACAGCATCGGTCTTTTGTGGCCATACCATTCACACATGTCGTTTTCACACAATTTGCAGTCAGTGAACACATTTCCGCAATGCTTACATTTTCTTAACAGACAAGCTATACCTCCCAACAAAACTATGGATTGTTTTTGTAGTATTTACTTATGTTAACACACAACATCCCACAATAGCAAACACAATATTCCAAACCTTAGATACACTATATCAAAACCTCTGCTTCTGCTCTGCTTCTGCTAGCAAATGGTTTTATCTCAGGTGCATCGCTTTGGATAATATCAGATGCGATGTTGATGAAAACATGTGGCCTAACTCTAAAGATCACAGAGATGAGATACAGTAATTTTGTGCTTTTTTTAGTATTTCTACTGTAGTATTTCTACTGTACCTCCTGTAGTAAGCAGTAAAGGGAAAAAAAACTGATTTGCTTTTTACTGGAATGCTTTTGAATGTGCACATTACATGTGGACATACAGTTCCCAACCAAGAAATTTAGTGTAAAACTGTGGGTAGAGCATGTTTTGCATGCAAATACCTGTAAAACTGAAATAAAAGTCTATGCAGTTTTTGTAATGTCAACAATAGCCAGTATTTTGAAACCTGGTGTACTTTGATTGACTGCATGTACCTTGTGAAGAGAAAAGTGTTATTCTTTGACAGAATACAGTTTTTTTCAATCGCTAACAAGCGCTTACCCATACTTCAGATACT